>NW_026705205.1:600000-900000 GCF_029867415.1 Vicia villosa | reverse complement strand
AGGTTTCTTATTGATAATAAATTCAAACAATTGTTCACAGGGATTAATCAATGGTAATGTATATTCATAGGTTAACTACTACCTTAGACTCAACAAGAGGGATTTAGCTCTCCATAGATATGAAGAACATACAAGAATCAATGGAGGAATTCATCTTCATCAATAGAATGCCTTCAATTGGTAAAGAATCCACCTTCAATTGTTGTTCTCAGCTTCAGAATCAGATAGCTCTCCTAATTTCGCTCCCACAAAAGTTCTCTAACCACTTGGAAAACTAGGGCTTTAAAACAGAACTTTTGGGCTTTTAACGCCGAGGCCGCGGCGCGGCAACGGGCTGGCGCGGCGCGCCCCTCAAACAGAAGTATTTTCGCGGCGCGCCTAGGAACTCGCGCGGCGCGCCCTTTGTACTTTCCATCTTTTTCTTCAGCCTTTGAGACTTCCAGCTTTCTTTCCTCCTCATGTTCTTCTTAAGTTCTTATTCAGCTCAAAACCTGCAACAATAACACCCACAAGTGATTCGATTTGCTTTACGCACGAACTAAACTTATTCAGTTCAATTCTTAATAAAAACCTATGGATTCATCACATTTTTGCATTGGTTTAGAGAAGAAATCACTTATATTAACACATGAATTTACCATTAATTTACTCCTAACATTATGCTTGAGTTGAATCACATCTTTGCCTTTTCTCGAATCAAACCTTGTCCTGAGTCGAATCACAACTTTATTTGGACTTGAATCATAGCTAAAATGAATTTCACATATGTAGAGGTCCTGATCCAAATTACTTTTGTCACTTGACTCAAATCTCTCTTGTGCTCATGACTCTAATCAGGCATATTTTTTTCATCAATTTTGTTCTTAATCTCTAGAACCAATAAATTATTTTTTCACTCAAATTAATCACAATGTTAAAAAATGCATTCTTGTAATTATGATTTGAAAACTAAGAAACCATGTGTTCCTTCATTTTTCAAAAGGGTTTTGAAAATATTTTTTTCATCTTCTACCTCATTCTTTTTCCATTGTTGTGTAGATCTAAATATCATCTTTATAGATTCGTGATTATTGAGGAGATTCGTTTTTTAACTTAACGTTTCTTTGAAGAAGATTTGTGTAAGATTTCATAGGTTTGCAAGAGTGTGTGTTGTTGTGACTAATTCTGACAATTCCTATGAAAAAAGAGGAGGTTTTTCTTTTTATGTTGACCTTGGTAGTGTTGTGTGGAGGCCTACGAATAAAATATGAGTTCTTCTCAATCTTTAGACAGGCTAACCCTCAAGATACCAATGGAATTGTGTGAAAAATCCCCCAGACAGAAATTTAGGAGTAAGTTGTTGAGGATGAAAGATTCGAGAAGTGAATTCTAGTAAAAAAATTTGAATAGAGTGCCCTTCATGGACTCTGTACAAGTGAAAGATCCAAAAAAAAAAATTATTTGAAGTAGAAACAAACACATAATTTAAAGCTATTTTTTTCACTTTCTTCTTCCTCTTTGACCAAGCTTCTCTCTTCTTCATATCCAAACTTAAAATTTTCAAATTTCATCTAAAACAATCATCAGATATGAAATCTAGTCGAAATATTTGACTCATTATGATTGTACCATTTATTTGCGCTTAGTAATTATTTGGGGTTGTGTTGATTCATTCTTAGGAGTTGAAATTTGAATCATATTTAAATTGGTGGGAAGAAGAGACTTTTAGAATTGATAATAGATACTTTACTCTCAACCACTCATTTGTTGAGTCCCTTGTAAGGTTGATGATTAATTAATAGTAGAACGGTTGAACATTATACTTATGAAAATTTGTGTATCAGAATTAGTAGAAAGAGAAGAATGAGATTAATAAGTAGATTATGGTCCTATTGTGGAACTTCCTCTTAGACCATTTACAATGGGGGTGTTGAAAAAATTATTCAATAGTTGAATTACAATGGTTTGTTGAATGAGGTGTTTAATGTGATGTGGATTAATTGGTGTTGAAAAGATTCAACATGTTGAATGAGAAAAAAGTGGGGCCACATGCAACACTTTACACAATTTTATTGGTTGTTGTGATTATTTAGATTTTATTTTCTTTTAATCATTTAAAATTAATTATTTCATAGTAAATAAATTTTTTATTTATTTTTATTTTTATCAAAATTCATTATTTTTTTCCTCTATAAATAGAGACTTGGTTCATTTGATTTGGACTCATAAAAAAAAATTCATTTTTAATTGATAATAGATATCAATATATAATCATAAAAACAAAACTTTAAAAGAAAATAAGAATATGATGTGGGGTAGGGTGTTGAATTTTATTAAACAAAACTATTGTAGTGAAAAAAAATTGAATAGGTGTTGAATTATTAGGTGGAAGAGAGAAAAGATGATGTGGAAGATAAAAAGTAAAAAAGTAGGGTGTTGAATAATGTAACCATTGTACATAGTCTTATGTGGAATGATAGAAGTAATATATTACTTTCTTCAACAAGCAACTAGACTTGTAGTTTTACGGTACTATTGTGAAACTTCCTCTTTGGTGATTCAAACATTATATTATGGGGACCATTTCTTTGATCAATCCTAGGTTGTTGAGAAGAATGGGTCTTGGATATTTAAATCAAGAGATATATTTGAGCTCTCTCAAATAACTAAATCACTTGACTAAGTTAACCGTTATCTTAAGAGAAACTTTTTTTTCTAGATTAATAAAATAGTTGACAAAAAAGTCTGTCTAAGCTATCACATCACATAAACAAAATTCTTTAAATTCTGTTTTTAATAAGTACGAACTTGAAAATGTTTACAAGCGTTATAGAATATTAACGCAAAAACAAACTGATTATGCAAAAGATCACTTGGATAGAATAACTAGCAGACTTTTATAAATCTACCAAACAGTACACGAGAAGTACACCAACAGACATTTCGGATGTTTAGTAGAACTAAGAATCATCGTCATCATTTGACAAGCATGCTTTGCTGTGCCTGATTATCCTGCTGCTGCTGATAATTCAAGGGCCTCCTGAAAAGCATGATGTGTGGCTCAGGACGATGAATGGCATAGTGAACCCACCCACGGCTCTGCTGAACTCCGATAGCACGCCACTCATTCTGTATGATTAAACCAAAGTTCGTAAATAAACATTCTAAACATATAGAAGCATTACACAGAAAGAAAAAACCCCCTTGATTAAACCCTAATATCATAAAGCTTCAGCTTTACATTACATGGACTGTCACAGAACAAAGACCACACACTTATTTACAAGAACACACACAGCAAAAGAAAAACAACCCTAAACCCTAAATACTAGATTAAACCCTAATATCATAAAGCTTCAGCTTTACATTACAAGGACTGTCACAGAACAAAGACCACACACTAAATGGTGTTCACATGAGTTTAATGCACAGTATCAATCCTATATCAAAAACAATTATAATCTGGAACTCCAAACATGGCAAAATCCAATTTAAGTTTTCAGAATCTCTTGATAATTCAGTGTTCACATGATGGTTAATTGCAGAGTAAATTTGTATACAAAATCAAGTTTACAAGCAAAAACCACAAACCCTAGCTTTAGCATGGAAGCAATCCTTTATCAAAATCAATTATAATCTAGAACTCTCAAACATGCCAAAAACCAATTAAAGTTTTCAGAATCTCTTGGTTTCTCTCAAGACTGAACCCAAACATGCACAAAGTAATTACAACAACAAAATAAACAATCATCTACCAAACAAGTATTATAATTTAGAATTTTCAAACATGCCAAAATCCAATTTAAGTTTTCAGAATCTCTTTCGGCTCTCTCAAAATTGAACCCAAACACATGCACAAAGTAACATTCGGTTATCAATTACCACAACAAAATAATACTCTTAGTGCCAAAAAATAGTGAACAACACAAGCACAAAGTAATACTCAGTTATCAATTATCAATTACCACAATAAAATAAACAATCATTTACCATACTAGTGTTATAAACTACCAAAATCAAATTTAAGATTTCAGAATCTCTTTGTGCTCTTTCAAAAAACCCAAACACGCACAAAGTAATACTCAGTTATCAATTACCAAAACAAAATAAACAATCATTTACCAAACTATAGTATTATAATCTAAACTGCCAAACATACCAAAATCCAACTTAAGTTTTCAGAATCTCTTTGTGCTCTTTCAAAAGTAAACCCAAACATGCACAGAGTAACATTGAGTTATCAATCACCACAACAAAATAAACAATCAATTATCAAACAAGTATCATAATCTAGAACTTTCAAACATGCCAAAATCAAAACTAAGTTATCAAAATCTCTTTGTGCTCTTTCAAAAGTGAAACCAACCAAACATGCACAAAGTAATTTACTGTTATCAATCAACACACAAATTCAACCAATTCATAACAACAGAATATTGAAATAAAACAAATTCATAACAATTTTTCCAGCATAAAACGAATTTCAGTAAACTAGGTTAACACATAACCATAGATCAACAAAAAAAAAAATCATTGCGTTGATCAAATAATCGCAAAAACCAAAAGACAAAACCATAGCGTTGATCAAATAATCACAAAAAACCAAAAGACAAAATCATAGCGTTGATCAAATAATCACAAAAACCAAAAAGAAAAATCAAATTTAAAAAAGCACCGATAATTAACTGCTTACTTCAGAGAGAAGCCGATTCTTAGGAAGCAATTTTGCAACTTCAGGAGGCAAAACAACATGCCTGAAAAAAATTTGAAGTGAAAAAAAATCAATAAAACTAGGTTAATCAATAACGACGAAGAATAATCAGTTAAAAAAAATTAAGAACAGTGTTTATACCTATACTCATAATTATCATCGAAATACTTCTCAGAGTACTGGATCTGACCCATGCTTCAAAAACTAGGGTTTCTGAATAGCTCGATTCGAATCTGAAAAGAAAATAAACAACAGTAAGTAAAACTATAAACGCGTTTTCTTATTGAAGTAGAAGAAAAACGAATTGAAACCGAAGAAAATCGATTCTGAAAAAAGCGATTCGGAAAAAGCAATTCGGAACGAACCTGAAAAGTGAGAAACTGAGAATTGAAAATGAGAGTAGAGAGAGTGGAAAGAGGGAATATATATTGTAAATTCTTTTGAGGGTAAGAAAAGGAGAAAAAGGTAATTTCCTATTTGTAAAAATATAAAATTCGTTTTTCTGAGAGTGAATTTAGGTTTTATTAACGGCTAATTAAGGAGTTTGAATTTTTATTTTCATTTCAAAATTTTCTTTTGCTTTTTTCCCGCTTTACAAACGAATTTTCTAGATACTCGGTATATATGAGGAAAAAGTAAATGAAAAATTCAAACTCCAACGGTCTTTTTATTTTCAGATATTTTTGTTTGGGGGAGCGGTATGAGTTATTGTCTCCTTTCTTTTAGGTATCAATAATCAATAAAAATACTTAAGTTGTTTGATTTCTTGAAATTAGGAATAATTGAGATTCAATTTTTAAAGTCTTCCTATTTAGAAGGTAAATACGTTACCGATAAAAAATTATCTTGTTAAATAACAAAAAGTAAAATTAAACATGATTTAGTTTAGATGTAAAAGAATTGATGTTATATTGGTTTAGTTTAGATAGTTTTGATAAAAAAAATTATTTATATCAAAAAGTAAAATTGTACATGATTTGGTTTGGTTTTGATGAATAATTTTAAAAATTAGATTGGATCAAAGTTAGTTTTATTCTGGATTAGCTTTTGAGCTTTTAAATTTAAATTAACTACTAAAAATAAAATTGCAAAGTCAAATAAATATTTTAGGAAAATCTTTTTTAATACCAAAATTATAAGTTGTAATTTTTTAATTTAATATTATAAAAATATATTAAAATGGAGCAGTTTATAGAGTATTTGAGTGCACTTGAGGTGTAGAGATGTGATCAGGTAAGATATGACGCAGTTTATAGAGTACTTGAGTGCACTCGAGGTGGCATATATTCATGAGTTGAAATTTAGTCGTTGATCTTGTGATTTCTTTCCATAGTTGGTCTATCCTAGTTGTTGTTGCCTATAAACAGGATGAATTGAGTATCTGGAAAAATTTTGCAACCTTTAACATTCAAACTTATAATTACTTTTCAGAAAACGTCTTCATCTCCCTGAGAGTGTTGCTATAAGCGATTTCAATACTTTTCTTAAAGCTTTCGCTCTTCTTCCATTCCACATGCTTCATCAATCCCACATAATCATGTACCTTTCTAACTCAAGGTTTTATATTTACCATGTTTTGTTTTTCTAGTCAGGATGAGTGGTAGTACGATTGATATAGGGAGCAATTCTGAAGCTGAAACTTCATTTGCCTATGTAATGGAGACATCACATGATTCCTATCCCCCTCTTCTTAGTAGCGATCATATAGAACTAGAAATCATACCCATATCTAATGATTTTGACTCAGAAAGGGTATCTGGGAATTCTTTGGAGGAAGAAACTTCTTCTTCTAGTTCATTAGATGTCCTTATATCAAATGTTGGTAGAAGAATGAATCGTACCGAAGTCCTTATGCCATATCGTGTCTCATTCGAGGAGGAGATACAAGCTAATCGGTATATAAGGAAACACGCTAAGAGTTATATCCAGCTTCATCTGAGGACCAATATTCATGAGCCTAGTGACGCTAAAGTGAAGGCTCATTTAGATCTTCGAGCCCAAACATATGCGGTTGAGTACAATTGGATGGATTCAAAAATAGCAAGTACTTCAGTGGCTCTAAACACTGAGGCTGCTATAGATGCGGTTGACATTATGGTCGGCGATCCCTTATAGTGGTTAGCTCTTCCGCTAAAGCCAAAAAAGAGGATATATAGTTCTCTCGATGACTGTGTGATCCCGTTTTATGAATGCATGTTTAGAAGAATAGGATTGTGGCTGCCTTTTTCTAACTTTGAGGTAGTCGTCCTGAAATATTTAAAAGATGCTTCTTCCCAACTTCATCGGGATCCAGGGCATATATAACGGTATTTTAGCTGTGTGTCTATCATAAATCTTGGAAGCCTTCTCTTAGCTTATTCTGTTATCTTTTCCATCTAAAGCATACTTCCTAAAATAACTTTCGTAATCAGGGTTTATTTACTTCCATCAAGTCAACCCTTTGTTCGACCCCTTTACCCTGGACTAGGGTGACTATTGGGGAAATTTTTTACTGGTGAAGCCTCTCACACCCTCGACCCTTCTTGTTTTCTGCTATCTCATTGCTGATATTCCTCGATGCTGCCAAATTTTGTATCCAAAGTACTGCTCTAAGATCCACTTTATTCGGGATGCTCACTCCTATTATACCAAATCGGGTTGTCTTTCTTCGAATGATGTGACAATGAAGGAGAAAATGCAATCTTGGTTTCAGGGGATTGGCTACGAGGAAGGTATCGGCCCTGGTGAGGTGCCCCTAGTAAATTGAGAAAGACACGGATTGAAACTCATGCTATCTTGAGTGCAGTTAGCCAGAAGGAGAGGAAAAAGACTTTTGGTGAGAGCAAAGTCTTTGTTCTTTTTCTTTACATGCGTGATTGTGTTTTGCGTATAGCACAGATAAAGTAAGCAAGTTGAAGTTATTTTACAGCCTTGCAAATGCTCAAGGTAACTAGAACATGGTGTACACTGGAACTTCTGCCCCTGCCTCATCTCTATTGGCAACCATTGTTCATGTTACATCCCCATCTCCTACCCCGACTATAAAAACTTCTACTTCTGCTCCTAAGGCGGATCAAGTTGTGGATGTTGTGGCCGCTTTAACTGTAGGGGAGTTCACTCCGCCTCCAATTTCACCATAGAGGGTTTGGGATAAGGAACAACAATCCCCTAGGATGAGGGTTCTCCAAAACAAACATGTGTCATTAAGGGTGGCGCTTATGGGGAGGTAACTCCCTTCATGCGGATGTAGAATGTCTTTTCTTCCCGGCTTACTCAGACTCTTGATAAGGCTACCACTATTATTTTGACATCAGATTTATCCTTCGTTCGAAATCTCCCTAAGGGGGAAAGATGGAAGTGGCCTCTGAGCTTGCCAATAACATGTTTAAGGTTGCTTCTTTATTTTCTCTTTTCTCTACTAGGCAGCGAGATATCTTGGCCCCAGGTAATCCCTCTAAAAAAAAGGATGCTTGGAAGGGGGAAGCCAAAGCTATGAAGTTGAGGTGCTCTACTCTCTATAAGGAGCTTGTTGCATTGTAGGAAGAGGTTTAAGTTGCCAACTCTTTGCAAGAGGTGGAAAAAATACATGGTTTTCCTTCTACTCTGGCTGCTCGCGCTTGCACTTGTAACTCCTTGAACACCCTTCACTACCAAATGGGCTAATTCACATATATAATAAGAAATGCGACAAAAGCCAATATTTTAATAAAAAGGTGAGAAAATTTTAGGGTATGACAATCTTTCTACATTTACATGAATTAATTATACCCCTAACATTCTAGGAAACTATTATTTTCCTATGTCAATGGTCACACCAGGATCATTCCAAATAGTGAGTGTTTCAAAGCCATTATGACAAGGAATCAAAGCTACAGAGTTATTATTGGTACTTTCATAAATCACATTCTTACCTTTGTTTTCCAACTTTTTGATACTTGTGTCCATCAGGTACACACATACACACAAAATAATTTTATGAGCTAAATCATACAATAACCATGACAATCAAATTCCCACATACCAAAAGTATACGATCCTTTTAGAAAGTTGGAATCCTGCCATTACCTTAGAGTTCTTGCAAAAGCCTCAGCCTTAGAAATGGAGATTTCCTCTTCTCTTGAGTCTTAGCCTCCTCTTCTCTCTTTTCTCCAATTCCACGTTGTTATACCCCAAAATTTGCCCGCATCTTTTTCAGAGAGAAGGCAACAGACTTCTGTCTAAAAATTGGGAGTTTCATATAATCTTGGATTTTATTTCATAAATATCCTGATTTTATGAATACTCGGTTTTTAGAGAATTCTTATACGGTATTTTGGTTCGCTGTTGAATTTATTCTTACACAATCGCCAAGTACTGTTTATCACTTCACACACGCTGTTTATTTGAGATTTCTTTTCAGATAAATAATACTGACGCAATTGGTACAGAATTAAATTTTTTCAGGCGCAGAGTCCGGGAATTCAAATTGTACTGGTAACAATTAATTTATTAGTGTTTGTTTCCCACTAATTTTTGTACTATACTATTGTTTTTAAATCTTTTCCTTTCTTTTCAAATCTCTTTCTTTCAAATCAAATCCTAACTTTATTCTATACATCTCTCTTTTCAAACCCTACCATACACTTTCTTTCAAATCCTACTACCACTCAAATTTTCCTTTTTTGTACGGTATCACTTCATTCCCCAACGTCTCTATCCTTCTTTTCACTCTATAAATATCCCTCATTTTTTTTCATAAATTCTCACATCAAATTTCACTCATTTCCCAAATTTTTACCTCATAATTATTTTCTCTTCTTCCCCGGCAAAAATGGCAAAGTGGATGGATACATTTTTTCTTATGGTCATCACTGTTTTGGTGGTGATCATGTCCTTTTTCTGTCTGCATAGTCCTGAAAAATGCGGACCTGGGTTGCTTACACTTCCGTGCATCTATATGTTGTTATTTATAGCATGGGTTTTTAATCGTCATTTTTAAAGTTTGTCGTATCTTTCGCTTTCAAATAATGTACCGTTTATTTTATATGTCGTACTGTTCGCTATATTATTATGTAATATTTGTATTGTCAGTATTAAATGTTGTACTATCTGTCATACTGTCGTTTAATTATCAAGATAATATTATGTGTGTTTATTGCTAGTTAAATATTTATTTTTCTGTGCATTAAATATTTTTCAAGATTATTATCGGTAATTTCATTCGCGTACGGTATATTTTAATTATTTATTGTGTTTGTGTTTTTTCTAACAACTCAGGTAAATAAATTTTCACCATTAACACAACAAAAAACAAAAAGGAAAAATTAACTTTAACTGTTGAATTTTCACTTTAACTGTTACGTTAATGCCCGGACAGCCAGTTGACAGTCAAACTCGCTGACAGCACGATTCTCCGTGTTTTGTACCATCAATTAAATCAATCTTTTGCATTTCAAATTCTAAGATTTTTGTTCTAGAAGTCTTCTGATAATCACATGATCAGCAGATACTCAACACTGCACAAAAATCAGGTACGCTTAACTATCTCCTACACAAACAGTCCCTAACTAGGGTTTTTGTTTTTTTCAGGAGAACAAGTTTTTTGAGACCTCAAATGGATTTCATGGACCTCCATATGTCTCAAAGTACCACCAGACAAATTTTCAAACTTCAATTCGCTCGGACGCACAGTCAGCAGCTCAAACAGTCAACAGACGACCAGTTTGACCGAAAAGTCAACAGACAGTCAAAAATGAAATTTTTTGTCAACATCCATATTTTGTCAAAAGATTCATCATATGATCAATGGTTGATCATAATTCATCAAGAAGTCCAGAAATCAACAAAACCCTAAGTTTCAAAATTAGGGTTTTCTCCTAAAAAGTCAACTGAACTTTGACCAGCCTTAATTCTCTCCTCGTTCATTCAAAAAATTCCAACCAAAGCTTGTTTTGAAGGAAATTCAATTATCTTTAAAATGCAATTGATCCCATGGTCATTGGATTTACCATTTGAAAAATATGAGCTCAGACATTACATGTCATTTTCAAAGTCAACAAAAAGTGGTTTTTTGTCAAAGGCCATAACATCAAGATAACTTATCCAAATGCAAAAATATTTCCAAAGTAGCTTGTAGAGGACATCTTGAGGTTTCTAAAAAGTACAAGAATTCCTTCATATGATCAAAATTGAGGGAGATATGCCTTGTTGAAGTTGGCTATTTTTTGGGAAAATGCATGAAACCAACATTGATCAAAAATGTTTTTTTTTCCAAAAGAGGACAAGTATACATGATCCAAACATGTTTCTAATGATATTAAAGGGCTCCCACGACCAACTTGAGGCCCATGGCATTTTTATTTCTTTTTTTAATTTAATTTTATTCCATTTAAAGTTAAATTAAAAGAGAAATGGTGCAAGATAATGATTCAAGGCTTTTGTCCTTAGCATGAGTCATCAAAGTTGATCCAAACTCTGCAGCATAGAAGTACATGGCAGGCCTAGAGCAAGAGGGATGAAGAAAATCAAGCCATGGCCAAAGAATTCAAACTTTTTAATATTAAAAAAACCAAAAGTTCAAAAGCAATCAAAGCTTCTTAGCTTAAGTTTGCAGCACTCTATTGCTTATATATTACTTAGTACACTTCAGTAGGAACACACACACAAAAGATCCATCAAAGAATAGCCAAGAAATTCTCAAATGTTCAAAAAAATATCAAACTACTTGTAATTTTCGTTTTCATATTTCCAGCCACTATCAATACAAAATAATCATTCTATCACTCTTGTATAACATCATAGGTGAGGATTGAACCATAGAATGTGATTGAAACAACCTCAAACATGTGCACGATCATCTTCATGTTCATAACTATGTAGCTTTCGTTTTCTTATGCACACTTAATTATAATGCAAACTAACCCTTTGAATGGACTCATAGCATGATATAGAATAGATCTGGGTGGTTACATGCAAGCCCTAACGTGGTTTTGAAGCTCCACCATTTTTGAGCTTCAAACATGTGAAGCTTTCGTTTTCCTAGATGGAGGAAGTTTCAGTCGAAACTAACACCACCAATGAACTCCCAGCATGCCATTTAGTGGATCTGGGTTGTTCTTGTGGATTTATTCTCATGTTTTTGCAGGTTCCAAGAAGCATGGAAAAAGAAGGGAAAATCCGCAGGTAATTTGGCTGCTAAATCCGCAGCTAAATCCATAGGTAAAAGGTTGAAGAAGATGAATAGTGGATTTGAAATTTTGACCTCCACGCGTGCGCTCCTCATTGGCCAGTCAACCAGTCAGCGCTCCCTCTCCTTTTTTATTCGTCCACGCATGCAGAGTGGGACCCAACTGACTTATTAAAAGTCTTTGTGATCCCACGTGATCAGTCAATGCATGCATACCATGTGACCTCCAATCAAAACCATGAGATCTCCTAGTAATCTGATCTAACGCACCAAAACACGCAACCACACCATGCTCCCTCAGAATAGCACCACACCAGATTATATTTATTTATATTTTCTATTTTATTTGATTTTCTTTGTAAAATTAATTTAAAATAGTTTTAAAAATCAAAAAATTATATAAAAAATATTTTTAGGTTGATAAAATAATATATTATTTTTTGACACAAAAATATTTTATTTTTTTTAATAATTGAAATATTTTGTTTAATTAATTAGATAATATTGTTATATTCATCTTTTAATTATTTCTAACCTATCAAAAAAATCAAAAAAAATGTTTTCTTTTATTTAAATTAGGTTTATATATTATAAACTAATTTTGCACATATTTAGAATATTTTTCTCTTTAAGTTTAAATTATTTGTATAATTATATGTTAATTAACTTAATAAATTCCAAAACAACTTCAAAAATACCAAAAAATTAATTTTATTTTAAAATTAATTGACACACAATTTGGACATATTTTAGACTTAATTTTTTAGGTTTAAATTTTGTTTCTAATTCTTAGCTTTTTAATTAAATTAATTATGCATTAATTTTAATTAAAATCAGCCATCCAAAAATCCAAAAATACTTCCCTTTATCTTATTGCAATTTAAATTCATAGATAAGTGTATAGGTTGTCAAATTCATGTAAGTAGCGTAGTTTACATTTCTCGCACAATCGATGTAATAGCGTAGATTTATTTTCCGCATTTTACATTTCCGCATTTTAATTTCTGTACATATAAAACTGCGTGTATGTCAAAGATAATAACTGAAGCGCTAGATCACTAATTTCAAAGACAAAAATATCTGAAAATAAAACACAAACACACTTGCACCTCTTAGGGTAATCCCTCTGTTACTCTTTTCAAAACCATTTCTACTGTTTCAAATACAATTCAAACAATTTCTTTCTGTATCCAGTCAAAGAAAATTTTCTAAAAGAAAATAGGAAAGGACCTTATAAATTTAGGGTAGATCTCCTAATTGCTTGCTCAAAATCAAACAAAACAACAAATGTTTCACATATCACTGTTTTTCCAAAACAGAACTTTCAAAAAGATAACACTTTGTATATATCCAAACAAGGATCATTACGAAGTTAAAAAATCTTTTTTTTCAAAACATCTTTCGAAAGATAAAACACTTTCACTACAACGCGCAAGGCTTTTAAAAGCGCTTTTTTTGGCCTTTAACAGCGCTTTAAAGCGCTGCCAAAGCCAGCGCTGGCATAGGCTACGAAAGCGCTTTTAAAAGCGCTCTGGTAGGCCCCCCTATAAGAGCGCTTTTCTGGAAAAAGCGCTCTTGTAGGCCCCCCTTTAAGAGCGCTTTTCAAGAAAAAGCGCTCTGGTAGGCACCCCTATAAGAGCGCTTTTTTCAAAAGCGCTTTCGTATGTTGCGTTTTTTTTTTTATGCTTTTTATTATTTCTAAACCTGCACTTTTGGCAGCAATATTTTAGAACCTGTAATTTACTATTTTTTGGCAGTATTTTTTCATGAACCTATAATTTATCATTTCAAATCGATAAATACCATTATAATCGATATCGATTATATACAAAAAAGTATTATATTATATACCATTAATGTAAATCAAAATACATATATACATATTTATAAACCAAAACAACTAAACCAATTCACATATTTCTAAACCAAAACAACTAAATGGGAAACAACTTCCGAGTTCTTATGCAACCAATGTACGCTTCCTGTATTATCTGGAGCTATGTTGTATTGATGCTTTAGTGGAGAACCAGTAGTCACCTGAGCTATGTTGTATTGTGTCACAGAATATGAATCAAATAACTGTACCCCGAACGATCCTGCCACAGAAGACTTAGCTTCGGGGTACATTACTTGATTCTTATTCTGTGGAACATAATCGGCAGGGGCACATTGTGTTCTATCCTTTACCAGTCCATCCACTGTTTGAAGCTCAACCTACAATAGAAAAACGTGATTATTTACACAACATTCACATTCTCAATATTTTCTCTATCAACCAAAAATTTCCTCATCTCCGAACAAAAGACAAAATAGTTAATAAAAATAGTGCTATACCAGAACAGAAACCAATTTATAAGAAATCAATTAACAACCACATGCACATAAAAATAGTTTTTGATAAAAGAACAAGTCAATTGAGCCAACAACCAAAAACCCTAAAAAAAATCAGCCGTAGAGCCGTAGAGCCAACAACCAAAAACCCTAAAAAAAATTCTGTTCATCATCTTCGAAAAACCTCTCCAGAAACTATAAATACATTGTTCATATTCATCCAACAACAATCACAATACACAGCCGCAAACACTAACCAAAACCCTAATTGTTCATCTTTCTCATACACGCAAACCATTCATCAGAAACAAAACCATTCACAAATCATCATCAAACATAACCAGACAAACATTCATCAAACCCAAACATTTGTTCATCACTTTCCTAATCAAACATACCCTTCAGAAATTTGAGAGAGGAAGAGAGAATAAGAAATAAACTCAGAAAGGTCTCACCCGGTTTTGGTTTGTAGATTCAGAATCGAAACCGAACTCAGCAACAACACGAACCTCAACTCACCATAAACTCGTGTGTTTTGGATCTGAAAGGAAGAAGAACGGCGGAGGTTGCTCGTGGTGGCTGGCGACGGAGGGACGAACGGTGGTGGCTGGCGACGGAGGGACGAACGGTGGTGGCTGGCGACGGAGGGACGAACGGTGGTGGCTGTGGCTGGCGACGACGGAGGGTTTTTCGGTTGCAGAGAAAGTGAGAAACAGTAATAAAAAGAAAACGAAAGAGAGAAAGTGAGAAAGTGAAAGCGTGTTTTTGTTTTTAACTTTTACTAATAAAGGCTACTAAAGCGCTTCTGAAAAGCGCTCTCATAGCCTGGTCTATACCAGCGCTTTTTAGCAAAAAGCGCTCTCATTAAACCCCCCTATAGCAGCACTTTGAAAAGCGCTCTCATACCCCCCCCCTTACCAAAGCGCTTTTCAAAAGCGCTCTCATACCCCCCCTTACCAAAGCGCTTTTCAAAAGCGCTCTCATACACCCCCCCTACCACAGCGCTTTTCAGAAGCGCTCTCATACCCCCCCCCCCCCCCCTTTAAGAGCGCTTTTTTAGCGTGTTTTTTTATTTTGTTTTTAGTGCAACCTATAAGAGCGCTTTTTACTAGAAGCGCTTTAGTAGGGGTGCTGTTAAAGATTAAATTTGGCGTAGTGTTTGTATACATCCGCACAAGGATAATTACAAAGTTAATTTACAAAGGTATTTAAAACCACATACAAGCATTTCAAAGCAAGACAAATGATCCAAACAAGTGAGCTAAGTAATTAAGAGTCCATGGATAACCATGGATACAAAGGGGTGCTAATACCTTCCCTTTGTATAACCTAGCCCCGAACCCAAAATCTCTTAAAGGTCTTTTTCTGTTTCTTTTATAAACCTTTCCTTAATTGGATAAAATAAAAGTCGGTGGCGACTCTCTGATTTTCAAAACTCAAAATAAAAGAAGAGTCAGTTTGTATCCCACGAAAAAAACCGAGGACGACACACGTACTATTAGTTCTCTCTTTCTAAGTTGCTAATTCTCTTATTATATAAATTTATTATTATTATTATTATTATTATTATTATTATCATTATTATTATTATTATTATTATCTAATATACAACTAAAAGAAAATAATAATAAATATAATAAAATATTAATTATTAAATCTAAATAATATTAACCTTATACTATTTAAATAAATAATTACTAATTAATATTGCTAATTAGTTACTCATAACACCCTTCATCTCTACACTATTGTTCATGCACCTCCAGCACCTTAATTTCTATATTTCTAAGGCGACTACCTCATTCTAAGGGCCTCACCACACATCAAAACACTCATCAACGCATATAAATGCACAATATCACATAATCAAATTATGAAAAATAACTTAAATAAAATTGGGGCGTTACAACTCTCCCCCACTTAGAACATTGTCATCCTCGAAAATTATGTGATGCGAACAACTTCAGATACGACTCTCGTATCCTACTCTCCAGCTCGCACATCACGTTTGGCAATATTTCGAATACCACTAACCAACATTCCACATAGTCAACTCCGGTAATCCAATAAGATGTATTGTTATCAAGTTATGAATGCACAAGTTCATTTCACTCCTTGTCCCATTCCCCCAAAATACATGATCTATCACCTTAGGATCTCGTTCACTCTTGAACTAGAACACCTTGAGATTTTTATCATCACGATATCTAACACTTCTCTAATTTTCTTCCATTGGAATGAGCTACTCGCACTCGAACCCTTGCCATAGGAAACGAGACAACAACATAGTTTAAAAATGTGGAGTTCCATGACATGAACATCATCTCCATCATTTCATCACACAACAACACCTTCATAAGCATGTCAACATAACCATAATATCGACAACATTGACACACAACACTAGTACCATAATGTACGATCCACCAATCGAACATACAAATCAATACATCTATTGACATGGCGGCAACACGAATAATATAAAAACCTTTCACCTATCACTTCCATTCTAGAATGTTCAATGGTTTGCATCAGTCCCACAGGCTTCTGATG
The DNA here is from genome assembly GCF_029867415.1 of Vicia villosa. NCBI lineage: Eukaryota > Viridiplantae > Streptophyta > Magnoliopsida > Fabales > Fabaceae > Vicia > Vicia villosa. The sequence continues at coordinate 883,282 of NW_026705205.1, read as the reverse complement.
TTTAACCCTCGACTCCTAACAAGTCATACATGCATAACAAACTGCGCCACCTCACGTTTCGGTTGCGCCACTTTGATCATCTACCATTAGTCACTGTCCTCATTTTGATTTCCATCAATTATCATATCTACAAGTTTCATATCTAGCTTCTGACTCTCTTTAATATCCACCAGACAATCATTGTTCACCTTTGATATCCCAACCTTCTACTCTGCCGCGTTAGCTCGCATACAAACTCAAGTCTCCGAACTGTTCAGTAAGTCCTAGCTCTTTCATAGCCACTTTTCCATTAGATTCACATGAAATGGTGAACAAATATCATATTGATAGAACGTCAAACACTTTACACACCATCACGTGATCGCGACTTTACGTGTCTATTAATCGGGATAACTGCAAGTGCACAGTCGTGTCGTGTAGTTTTAAAAGATATCGAATCCACAGGGACTATGAATCGATCTACCGTTATCTAAGGTTACTATGTAAAGCTAGGGCTACTAATATTTCGATTGTTCCTAAGGGAAAGTGATTGTGAGAAATAAAGAATATAATAAAAGACAGATATCAGCATGTATTTCGTTTAACTTAAGGTGATCCGAAGGTCCATTGGCTTTTGCATAATTCGATTAAAAATCTTTACTAATTCAATTGGTTAAAAATCCTCGTCTCAAACTTTCGCTCTGTTGATTTAGATTACTATCCTAATCCTAATGTACGCTTTCGCCATCCCATTAGATTTTAGAAAAGCTTTTTGGAAACAACGTAATTAATAAAATGCCTGTTTTATGAAGTTGTTATCTATTTAAATCCCCTAATCTCAAACTTTCGCTCTGTTGACTCGGAACATGCTAATATCCCTAACGTACGCTTTCGCCATCCCGCTCGGGTGTAAAAACAATTTTTGAAAATAAATAAGTTCCAATTAGTTTTAATACGCTTTCGCCATCCTTAAAACTAATGTCCTATGTCTACTATCCAGTTAAAGATCTCAAACTTTCGCTCTATTGATTTTAACCTTTGACCGTCTTAAGATCTCAAACTTTCGCTCTATTGTTCTTAAGACTTACTTATTAAATTAGACATACAAACCAAAAACAGGTGATAATTAACAAAACATAATTAAGCCAATTTATTTCGGATCCCTATGGTTAACTTACTTTACATACCGATACCTTAGTAATTTAGCCAGACATATTAATACAGTTAAGCATGCATGAATTAATTTGGCTTATGATAAAAGGCATGTTAATTGGCATATAATATATCATGCAAATAAATGTATAAATAAAGGCAGTAAATATTAAACATGAATTAAATAAATTGAAACTAAATCTTCGAGTACTGAACTTCCACCACAGGTTGGCTGGATCGTTCTTCGGAATTTAAACGGACGGAAAATAAAACAAGGAAAATAAAAGGCGATAAATCTAACGTAAGGCTAGATTTATAAAAGGTTCACAACAATTTCCGGTGTAGAAATCGTTGTGAGAAAATAACTGTTTGAATTAAAGGAAGGCAGAAAATATAATGCACGGTACAATTTCGGCAGCACTTCGTTAGCAGGAAATCGGACCGATTGAAGTGAAGTGGCTGCTTCTATTTATAGGCGAGCCTTTGCAGTTGGAATGCGTGAAAGTAGGGACTTCTCAGACTGGGACTTGGAGACGTGCGTCTCCACTTCTTTAGGGAGACTCAGCACACGACTTGAGACGTGCGTCTCAAGTGGAGAGAATCTAGGAGTGGTTGGAGACGGGCGTCTCCTCTTGGTGACGTGGCAGAAGAACGTTGGAGACGTGCGTCTCCACTTGCTTGTGTGATTTGGGCCACGCACAATTGATCCTTCATGGGCTGGGTCATTAGCTTTGCACATTTTGGGTCTTATTTGCACCTCCTTTTCACTTCAGCACCCATTTTTCATCTTTTAGGCACAAATAGTGGTCATTTTAACTCCATTTCCTCTCCTTTTCACAAATAGTCTCAATAAGATGGTAAAACCTGAAACAAAGCGAAAACTCGCGTAATATCATAATAAATCAACATAATAAACGGAAAATGCTATAAATATCTATGGATTTCAGGCTAAATATACGATATAAAATCGTGTTATCAAATTCCCCCAAACTTGAACCTTTGCTTGTCCTCAAGCAAAATAATAAGGTAAAGATAGGAGGACAGCGAAATGAAATACGCTTCCACCACGTCGTTCGGTCATACTCAACTACATAATGTTTTTGTTTGAAAATAATGATGCAGATCTTAGCAATAGACTTATAGTAGAGACACTAGACAACTCCCAGTATGCATACCAATCCGAATCATGCCATTATAGCTTATCCTTGACTCGTCATCATGTTTTACCCTTTTCATTCGCGCGCAATCACATTAAGCCCTTTATCTTGACACGCACATAGCAGAGTAGTCGGTTAGTGAATATGATCCTTCTTATGGAGTTCTGGCACAATTATGTGGTATACTCTTTAGCGCTCATTTGTAGATCGCGGGGAATCGGACAATAGTCCCTCCTACCAAGTTCAGTAACAGATGACTTCTGAACCAATCAACAATGAGTTTTTAAATTCTCTTGTATTTGAGATTTGCGACCGTTAGGTTAAATGATCTTGTGAGGATCACCTTACTTAGTAGGCACATTTCTTGTTACGGTTAAGCACATAATTATTATTATGAGGATCATACACTTATATTCATCGACTCTCTGCGTAGTTTGTATCCAAGACGGTGCCGACTGCTAGAATAAACTACTAAGGGTTACTTCAAAAATTAAAGTCGATGGTTTCGGTATAAAGGGTATTCAAATCGGTTACGCATACTTGGGGGTTTTAGAGTGTTGGGACAATAAGGATATTGACTTGATTCAATTTCTATGCGTTGAGTGTTTGAGTAGCTTCGTATTTCTCGAACGTGTGGGGTTTGCGTTTATCGTTTAGGAGCAAAAAATTTGTTATGGCTCAAGAAAATGGAAGAAATTGAAATAACTACGGAATTATAAAGATAAGACTTGAAATTCCATAAATATTCTTTATTGAATTGGAAAAACATTACAAGGAAGGGAAATAAAACTTAAAGAAGGGAAATAAACTAAAAGGAAATAAAACTAAAGCAAGTAATACGACTCCCCCAGACTTAAATGATGCAGTGTCCTCAATGCATGAGAACTACTCCTCAGTGTTGTGGTTGCGAGAACTGCTTGCGCCTCTTGTATGAACACGGCGACGTCTATCAGTAGGAGAGCCATCTACACGAATGTAGAGATCATTCAACTGTGTAGCAATTTCAGTGTATTGGCCTTCGTTCCTAATAGCATAGTCACGGTGCTCTTGTTGCATCTCTCGAATTAGCCTCAGTGTTTCATTTTGGTTTGTCTGCAAAGCTTGAAAAAGTTGGTCTTGTCGTTGAATTGCAGCATACATGGCATCAAGAGTGATAGGCGGAGGGTTGTTTTGAGGAGGTTGGTTGACATCAGCTTGCCCTTGGTTGAGTTCTTCTTCATTTGCATCCATAGGTTCATTAGGATGTTCTGGTTGGTTATGGTGAGGATTGTCTTCAATAAGCCTCCAACGCTGAACATAACGGATGTTGATTCTTTCAGGGCATGGAAGGACGACATAAGGAATCAGAACTTTGTTGACGACCAAAGTGTATCGGCCATCATGGCGGGGTGAAACCAAGTGGGAGTCACGACAATAAGTGAGGTCGAGTGATTGAGCAGGCATCATGATATGAGAGAGGGAGATGAGTTCATCACCAAGACCTAAGGCACAGGCCAAGGAAGTAATAATACCGCCAAACAGAAAGGGGTTTGTAGCAGGGGTGTTGACGCAACTTTGGATGTGTTGGAGCATAAAAGGTGCGGCATTGAAACGGATGTTGTTTAGCGCACAATAAAGGAAAAATAATTCATGCTGATTTACCTTATGGTTGTTGGATCTCGCAAAAATAGTATGCCCCAAAACACGCTGAAAATAACGTATAGCGGGGTTTTGAATGTGAGAAGCATGTAGAGCCCTCCAACCAGTAGGAACTTCGCCAGTGAGATTGAACTAGAGGTCGAAAGCGTGTTGTTCCCATGAACGACCATTTAGTTCTTGAAAAATTGTGCGGAGAGCATTTGGTGCATTATTAAAATGCAAGTACGTAGCCACGACATCTTGATCCAGAGTATATTCACGGTTGAACATTCGAAATTGGATGCTACCGGTTGAGAGTGGTTGATCAGAAGGAGTGTCGTAGTTGAAAGAACTCAAGAACTCCAAGACGAGCGGCTCATAAGTTGGTACGGGTTCGGTACAAAGATGGTGTAAGCTAGATTTAGTGAGTAAACGGGTGACACCATCAATGAGACCCAGAGTTTCTAGACATTCGATGTTCACAAATTTTGTGGGAACAACCGAACGTTCATAGAATGTAAGGTATTTGGTTCTTTGAGCATCGTTGTCATCCTCTCAAAAGATAGTATTTGCAAGGTTAGGAGGTGGCCTCTTAGGACGCACACTACGGATGATTGAACGTGGAGGCATGATGAGTTTGAAAAGAAAATTAGTATGGAGAGTAGAAGAGTAGAAAATGGTTTGGAGGTTGTGAAGAAGAAGAGTGGTGGTGGTGTGGTTTTATAGTGAGGTTTGAAAATGGTGTGGTTAATGGAGAATTAAAATGGAATTATGGTGGTGTTTGAAGTTTGAATGGAATAGAAGAATGGGAAATGATGAAGAGTTAAAGAGGTGAATGATGGAGGATGAATGGGGTTAATGGTGTTTAAATGGAAGAAATAATGGGGAGAATGAAGAAGATTGAATGATGAATTTTGAAATTCAAATTCAAAATTCAAAATGGGGAGTAAAGAGAGTCCTCTGCGTGGTCAAACAATGTAGACTGCTGCCCTTGGGAGACGCGCGTCTCAGGCAGTCAGTCTGCTGGGGGACAGGGCATGGAGACGTGCGTCTCCTGTCCTTTGCATGCTGAGGTCTGGTCCCACAGAGGTGGAGACGTGCGTCTCCTAGCTTAGGGAGGTGATCTCCACGCATGCAATGGTCAAGACAGGTTCTGACAGATAACATTAAGTATGGAATAATAAATCAGAACAGTGTCATTGTTTCATACTATAAACAACAAAAATAATGGTAACCAGGAATATATGGCAGTTAATAGTAATGCAGTATAACACAGTAGCAGTAATGAATAAAATAATGCATTTGGAATTAAAACTAGTACTGAGTGTTGACAGAAACAGAATTTAAAAGTGCAGAACATTTAAAATTCTAAACTAGGAATTAGAAATTACTAAAAATAGAAATAAAATCTAATAATCTAAACGGTAACATCTAGCCATGTCTATTGTTGTGCACATTAGAATAAATGTGTTTGAAAACTTCGTCGAATTGAGCATTGACGGTGTCGATGAAATCGAAGAAGTGCATTTGCAAAGTGTAAAGTTCGTTGCGCACATGTTGTACATCTTGTTGCAGTGCAGTGATGGCTTGCTCGTGTGTGTTCCGATTAGGCATTCTCTGGTTCACTAATGCGGTGGATGTAGCGGGTTGTTGTGGCTTGAGCTCGACATTAGTCATATCAATAGTGTAGTCATCAACTGAATCTTCAGAAGGAGTCTCAGGCTCATACTCGGGTATAGGTTCATCTTCAGAAAGAGGTTCATAATCAGGAATGGGTTCATCTTCAGGATTAGGGTCATAGTATCCAGGAGGAGTGTCAGGCTCAGATTCTGATACGTGCATTTCCTCATCAAAATGTTCATAAGCTTGAGGGGTTTCAGGTGAGGGTTCTCTCTCATGAATCTGACCATAGTAAAGCCAGTTAGCAGGGTTGTGCACACTCGTCCTTGGACTCGGTAGGGTGAACTGATCCAATACTTTGTTATCAATGAGTAAATCAAACTGATCAGGTCCAAGGTTACTGATGATACCTCGGTTAAAGCAGAAGTGAATGTCCATAGAATTGTGGGAACCAAGAGGTGTCAATCTAAGCAAAGGTACTCTCATTCCTATAGCATTAGCAATCATAGTGACAAATCCGCCGATCCTAATAGGTGAAACTTCATCTTGCGTGATGCGCTCGAAGTTTGTTAGCATGAATGCGATGGCATTGACCGGGCGATTCTGAGAGGAGCAGAACATGATGAATAACTCTTCTCTAGAAACTTCAGTGACGTTATCGGGTTTACCAAAGATGTAGTGAGCAATGATCTTATGGAAGTATCTGAAAGCGGGGTTATGGATGTTCTCAGATTGGAATTCGTTTTCTTCAGGGTTGTCGTTTCCAGTGATCTTGCCCCAATATCGTTCCAACTCCCAGTATGCAAGGCTGTCTTCAGCTACTTGGGTGTATGCATCTAATCCATGAGGTAGTTCTAGCATTTCAGCAAAATCTCGGATGCAAAAGTTAAATTCCATACCAAAGAGTCTAAAGAGAATGACTCCTTTTCTCAGTCCTTGTCCACAGTTAGGAAGATAGGTCAGGGAGCTCAAGAATTCCAGAGTGAGCTTCCGGTAGGTACTAAACTTGCGGAACAGGTGAGAACCAGTCCAACCAATTTGGTTTAGCAGGTGTAGAACACTTTCTTCGATACCAAGTCTTACCATAGTCGGTTGGTGAGGGTAGCAAGTCAAATCCATTTGTCTTTCAGCCAGCTTATCAAATCTTGCTTCTTGTCCTCTACCACGGAACACAACTTCCATATTATCGACTTCTTGCATCTTAGTTAGTAGTTAAGAAAAACCTAGAAGTTGAAAATATTAAGATTAAGTTAGAACTAGGCTAGTGTTGATTTAAAAGTAAAATAAAAAATGAAATAAAATTAAGTAACAAGTTATAATAATAAATATAATTATAAAAAGGAAATATTTTCTCTATTTAAGATAGTGATCAGTGCATATTTATGCACATTCTCCTATATTTTTACTTAGGCATTTCTTTACTTTACCTTGGTTATTTTTCTATTTTAATGTGTTTTTATAATTTAGTTTATTTTTGCCTTTATTTGATTTTCGCACTTAATTTTCAGCATTAGCAGTCTGCACTAAAATGATCATAAGTGGAGCTCCGGGAATCCGATTGAGGCGTTCTAATAATCGTCGGAAAGCTAAGAGAAAGAACTACAACTTTCGTGTTGGAGTCAAAGTCAGATTCGGAGCGCATATTTTCCAGAATTTCGTTTGAAGCTGCAGCATTAGTTTTATTTAGTTTTGGATCATTAGTTTATGGGCTTGGGTTATGTTTTTGACCCAGTTTGAGTTAGTAGAGAAGAAAACCTTATTTTGTTTTATAAGGGTTGGCAGCCTCTAGAATAGGAGAGACCTTTTTTGCCACAAATTTCACTTTTGGTTTCATGATTAGAATGAAGAACTAACCCCCGAACGGGAAATCCTGCTGCTTATGGGTTCCATTGCTTTGAGGTTATTCTAATACTAATTTAAATTCGATTTCTGTTCAATTCTTTTCTATGAAATCATTTGCTTAATTTGATTACAATTGTTTGCTTAATTCGATTGTTGTTCATAGGATAGAATTGATTAAATTCGATTGTATGCATGTTCCTAAATTTAATTGCGTGTTATCGTTTGCTTAATTCGTTAACTCGTCATATTCTTAACCGTTTGCTTAATTCGGTAAACAGGAACATAACTCGTATGATTTTGATAAGCGCTTGTCTGATTAATCTCATAATCGAATAGGATCGAAGCCGTTTAAGGATTGGTGTTATTATAACCGATGATAAGTCGGAACCCGAATCAGTAGGATTAGTCGTTTAGCTTATTTTGATAATCACTTATTTTACTCTGCTTTATAAATTTATTCTAAAACCATAAATCCCCAATTTCATTTATATTAGTTAGTAACGAAACAAGAATCCTTGTGAGAACGATATCCGAGTTGTCGTTACCGCTAAACTACGTTTTCAAAATACTCGATTTTGATCCGTGCGCGACAGCGGATCAAAATTGGCGCCGTTGCCGGGGATTCTTGTTGTTATTAACTAATATTAGGCATAGTGTTCTTTCTAGGATTTTTCTTGTTTTTTTTTGTGGTGTGTTTGTTGATTTTCAGGGTTGAAATTCCGGTTGGTGTATAGTGATAAGTTTTCCAGCCTATCAGGTAAGTTTGAGAGCTACTGTTTTGAATCGTTCCAAATTTTTTCCACAAAGTCAGAAATAAATCGACGAACAGTACTCCTTTAGAATAGGATTCTAAAGAAATTTGACCCTCAAAATCGCAAATTCGTTGTTTTTCTATTTTTTATGAATTATTTACTGTTTTCATAGAGTCAAAAAAATCCAAAAAAATTCCCAAAATTCTTTTTTGTCTTAATTAGATTAAATTTCGTGCTTTTGTATTTTTTTGAATTTATTTTAATCATATTTGTTCTGTCGTGTCAAAAAAAATGGGAGACTCATTGGATCAGTTGGCTTATCTTATTAATTTGATGGAAGCAAGAGAACATCAATCGTGCTATCAAAATCATTTTCCACTTGCGATCTGAAATATTTGTTCTTCAAATTTTCATGGTAATGATGCTTGTCCTACGTTGTTAGATACTAATTTTTATGGTGAGGCCCAAATGGTAGGCGATCTTCAAGGACAATACTCATACACTGAAGAGCAGCCTATTTGGTCATATCAACAATTTCAACAAAATCTAACATTGAAAGCTGACACACAATCATATTTGGAAGAAATTATCAAGCAAATGGCTGAAAATAATAAGAGAATGACTGAATATAATTTGCAATTTCAACAACATATGCAATCTATATTTCCAGTTAAAAAAGTCCAAGGTGAACAAATAATCTCAGGTGTCCATCAAATTCAAGAGAACGTGATGTTTCATGATGATGTACAACCTGTTGCATCATTAGAGTTAACACGATGTGATACCAGTCTTGATGAATTTCCAGGTGAGCCCATTAAAACAGTGTTTGTTTCATATGATGAACTCATAGAAAGAAACAAAAATTCAAGTGAATGCATGAAAGAGATTATGCCACAAAATTTATTGAAGTATGATTTGGATGAATTATATACTTCTCTTGAAGTAGATAACTCTCTTGAAATTTTTGCTTGTGAATGTGGTGTTTGTAATGTTTGTCTTGAGATCAGTGCAGTCATTTCAGGTGAAGATAGTTTGATGCTGACAACCACTTGTGCAGAAATTCTAACAAATTCAACAACTCTTGAATTTGACACAAAAAATGTGGATTTTTGCCATAAGCAACCATTGTCCATAGCGGAATTTTTTTGGGTGGAAATTCTAATTAAGCCACACAACATGGAGTTATCTTTCACCATTTGTGCATCTCTTCCACCTATTTTATCTGACTCACAAGCTAAATGTGGATTTTCTATTTTTCATACTTTTGTTATTGCAGGTTTACCATATGTGCAGACTATTCCTCCTAAGCCACCAGATTTTTTACTAATATCCAAGTTCACTTGCTATTTACTTTTTCATGTTTCATGTGTTCGTAGTGCAGAAAGGCCTCCACCAAAACCACCAGACATGAAAGTTACATTCCATCTCAACCCTTCGGGTGTATTCTTTCCTTTCTCTCACTCTTATTTTATATTTATGTCCTTTCATTGAGGGCAATGCTTAGTTTAAGTGTGGGGGATGGAATCATGCGTTTTCTTTGTTTTTGTTAGTATTTTGTTTAATTTCAGTCAATAAAAAAATAAAAAAATGCATCTTCTTGAAAGTTTTAGGCTATAGACTGATTTGAGTCGAGTTTGCGGAGACTTGAAAAAAATTCACAAGATCGGTATCGTTTTAACACCGTAAGTCTCCTGCATATGGAAATTGATTTGAATTTTTTATTATGTTTTAGCCTTAAATTCTCATTCTCTGACAGCTCTTGAGTAGTTTATTTCAGCAGTCGGCACCATCTCTCACACACTTTACGCAGGGAAGCCGATGAATATAAGTGAATGTTCCGAAAAGAAAAAAAAAAGAAAAGAAAAAGGTAATACACCTTCTAAGTTTGGTGATCCTCACCCGGTCACTTAACCCAACGGTTGTGTAATCTTAAAAAAAAAAAGTTTTCAAAACTCTTTGTTAGTTGGTTCAGCGGTTTCTGGTGCTGAACTTGGTAGGGAGGATTACAGTCCGATCCCCCGCAACTACATCTGAGTAAGCAAAGGGTTATGCCATGCAAGTACCGGAATCCCGTGAAAAAGGATCAGAGTCACTAACCGGTCGTCCTGCTATAAGTGTGTGGAGATAACGGGCTTAATGTGATTGCGCCTGAATGAAAAAGAGCAAAAAGGATGAGTAAGTTAGGCTATTGTATAATAATATGATTTGAATTGGTTTGTGTATTTAGGAGGCTTATGTCTGCATATCTGTGGTTAGTGTTCTTACGATGTCCTTAATATGCAAGATTAGTACTTGTCGATGCAAACTTACCCGAAGAAGATTGGTAGCCTAGGATAAGTAACTGTTGATGTATTTCTGCTTTCTTTGTTTTGTTTTTCATTTTGCTCGGAGTGCAAAAGTTCAAGTGTGGGGGAATTTGATCAGTGCATATTTATGCACATTCTCCTATATTTTTACTTAGGCATTTCTTTACTTTACCTTGGTTATTTTTCTATTTTAATGTGTTTTTATAATTTAGTTTATTTTTGCCTTTATTTGATTTTCGCACTTAATTTTCAGCATTAGCAGTCTGCACTAAAATGATCATAAGTGGAGCTCCGGGAATCCGATTGAGGCGTTCTAATAATCGTCGGAAAGCTAAGAGAAAGAGCTACAACTTTCGTGTTGGAGTCAAAGTCAGATTCGGAGCGCATATTTTCCAGAATTTCGTTTGAAGCTGCAGCATTAGTTTTATTTAGTTTTGGATCATTAGTTTATGGGCTTGGGTTATGTTTTTGACCCAGTTTGAGTTAGTAGAGAAGAAAACCTTATTTTGTTTTATAAGGGTTGGCAGCCTCTAGAATAGGAGAGACCTTTTTTGCCACAAATTTCACTTTTGGTTTCATGATTAGAATGAAGAACTAACCCCCGAACGGGAAATCCTGCTGCTTATGGGTTCCATTGCTTTGAGGTTATTCTAATACTAATTTAAATTCGATTTCTGTTCAATTCTTTTCTATGAAATCATTTGCTTAATTTGATTACAATTGTTTGCTTAATTCGATTGTTGTTCATAGGATAGAATTGATTAAATTCGATTGTATGCATGTTCCTAAATTTAATTGCGTGTTATCGTTTGCTTAATTCGTTAACTCGTCATATTCTTAACCGTTTGCTTAATTCGGTAAACAGGAACATAACTCGTATGATTTTGATAAGCGCTTGTCTGATTAATCTCATAATCGAATAGGATCGAAGCCGTTTAGGGATTGGTGTTATTATAACCGATGATAAGTCGGAACCCGAATCAGTAGGATTAGTCGTTTAGCTTATTTTGATAATCACTTATTTTACTCTGCTTTATAAATTTATTCTAAAACCATAAATCCCCAATTTCATTTATATTAGTTAGTAACGAAACAAGAATCCTTGTGAGAACGATATCCGAGTTGTCGTTACCGCTAAACTACGTTTTCAAAATACTCGTTTTTGATCCGTGCGTGACAGCGGATCAAAATTGGCGCCGTTGCCGGGGATTCTTGTTGTTATTAACTAATATTAGGCATAGTGTTCTTTCTAGGATTTTTCTTGTTTTTTTTTGTGGTGTGTTTGTTGATTTTCAGGGTTGAAATTCCGGTTGGTGTATAGTGATAAGTTTTCCAGCCTATCAGGTAAGTTTGAGAGCTACTGTTTTGAATCGTTCCAAATTTTTTCCACAAAGTCAGAAATAAATCGACGAACAGTACTCCTTTAGAATAGGATTCTAAAGGAATTTGACCCTCAAAATCGCAAATTCGTTGTTTTTCTATTTTTTATGAATTATTTACTGTTTTCATAGAGTCAAAAAAATCCAAAAAAATTCCCAAAATTCTTTTTTGTCTTAATTAGATTAAATTTCGTGCTTTTGTATTTTTTTGAATTTATTTTAATCATATTTGTTCTGTCGTGTCAAAAAAATGGGAGACTCATTGGATCAGTTGGCTTATCTTATTAATTTGATGGAAGCAAGAGAACATCAATCGTGCTATCAAAATCATTTTCCACTTGCGATCTGCAATATTTGTTCTTCAAATTTTCATGGTAATGATGCTTGTCCTACGTTGTTAGATACTAATTTTTATGGTGAGGCCCAAATGGTAGGCGATCTTCAAGGACAATACTCATACACTGAAGAGCAGCCTATTTGGTCATATCAACAATTTCAACAAAATCTAACATTGAAAGCTGACACACAATCATATTTGGAAGAAATTATCAAGCAAATGGCTGAAAATAATAAGAGAATGGTAGTGTGTTATTATACTTCCACAGGTTGGGCCAGAAGAGTCCAGATTGAAGGATTTTGGCGCAGGTTCTAGATGTGCTATGGTGTCCTCCACACGGTGCAGAATGGTAGTGTGTTATTATACTTCCTATTTCTTCCTCGGGTACACAACGTCTAAAGATTCCATCGGGGCCTCTTTTGAACAGGAGTGGATCGTCCCAATAGTAATGTTTTAGGTCATGGAAGAATTTCTTCTTCTGTTGGTAACTTAGATCAGGAGGAAACACACCAGCAACTAGGTAGTTTACGAAATCTGCATACCAAGGTGTGTCAGAGCGGGCTAAAGCTATTTCTGCTAATTTGTTGGTTTCAGCGTTTGGATGGTATGGTTCGAATTCATTGGCTTCCAACTGAGCGATGAGTCTTTCATAAGGGAAATCATCGTCAATTGGTACTTGTTCGGGTTTCAGATTTTCCAATCGAGAGAGGTGATCTGCTACGACATTTTCAGTTCCCTTTTTATCTTTAATTTCCAAGTCGAACTCTTGTAATAACAGGATCCATCTCAACAATCTCGGTTTGGCGTCTTTCTTGGTTAGGAGGTACCTAATGGCAGCGTGGTCAGTGTATATGATTATTTTGGCTCCTACCAGGTAAGAACGGAACTTGTCTAATGCGAATATGACAGCTAATAATTCTTTTTCTGTCGTGGCATAATTCATTTGAGCTTCGTTTAGGGTTCTACTCGCATAGTATATGACATGTAGTTTCTTATCTTTTCTTTGCCCTAGAACGGCTCCTACAGCATAATCACTTGCGTCACACATTATTTCGAAAGGTTCATTCCAGTCGGGAGGTTGCATAATTGGCGTAGAGATTAATGCTCGTTAAAGCGTATGAAATCCTTCAGTGCATTTATCGGTAAAAATAAATTCGGCGTCTTTCATTAGTAATTCAGTTAAGGGTTTGGTTAGTTTAGAGAAATCCTTAATGAAGCGTCGGTAAAAACCAGCGTGTCCTAGAAAACTTCTTATTTCTCTAACAGTTTTGGGAGGTTGAAGGTTTTCGATAATTTCGATTTTTGCTTTATCTACTTCAATCCCTCTATTAGATACGATGTGTCCAAGTACAATTCCTTGTCGAACCATGAAATGGCACTTTTCCCAATTAAGGACTAGGTTTACGCTTACGCATCGTTTAAGTACCAATTCAAGGTTCTCTAAACATGTTTCAAAACTTCCTCCACAGACAGAGAAGTCGTCCATAAAGACCTCCATTATTCCATCTAGGAAGTCGGCAAATATTGCCATCATGCATCTTTGGAAGGTCGCGGGTGCATTGCAAAGCCCAAAGGGCATTCGTCTATAAGCGAATGTACCATAAGGACAGGTAAATGTGGTCTTCTCTTGGTCGTCAGGGTGGATAGGAATTTGGAAAAATCCGGAGTATCCATCCAGATAACAGAAATGTGAGTGTTTAGCTAGGCGTTTGAGCATTTGATCTATGAAAGGTAAAGGGAAATGGTCTTTTCGGGTAGCTTTGTTTAGCTTCCTATAGTCAATGCACATTCTCCATCCAGTTTGGGTACGTTGTGCTACAGATTCGCCTTTTGCGTTAGTGATTACAGTAACTCCTCCTTTCTTTGGTACGACATGAACAGGGCTAACCCATTTACTATCGGATATAGGGTATATTATTCCGGCTTCTAGCAGTTTTTGGATTTCCTTTTTAACCACATCGCTCATAATAGGATTCATTCGCCTTTGATGTTCTCTAGAGGTTTTACAATCGTCTTCGAGCATAATGCGGTGCATACAGAGGGAAGGACTTATTCCTTTCAAATCTGATATGTTATATCCTAAAGCGGTTGGGTATTTTCTCAGGACAGTAAGTAATTTTACAGTCTCGGTTTGTCCTAAGTCAGCGTTAACTATAACTGGTCGGTTACGTTCTTCGTCTAGGAATTCGTATCTAAGATCGGTAGGCAGTGTTTTCAGTTCTATAGCAGGTTTCTTCGGTCCAGGTATAGGATCAGGAGTTAAGGCTAGACATTCGCTCAAATGGTCATCTTGATATTCCCCACGCCAGTTGTCATCTTCAAAGATTGGCGGTATAGGAATTTTTAGGATCTCGGTTTCCTTATTTGGTTCGGATTTTATTTCATTAACACACTCGTCGATTATGTCGGCAGAGCGGCATGTGTCAATTATAGAGGGTGCTTTTAGGAATTGGGAGAGTATAAATTCTATTTTCTCTTCTCCTACTTCGAAAGTAAGCTTTCCTCGCTTGACGTCTATGATTGCACCAACGGTTGCTAAGAATGGTCTTCCTAATATGATCGGGATGTTAGAATCTTCTTGGATATCCATAATGATGAAATCAGTTGGGATGTAGAACTGACCTACACGAACAGGGATATTTTCTAACATTCCTACAGGGTATTTGACTGAACGGTCAGCTAATTGAAGAGACATTCTCGTTGCTTTAAGCTCACCCAGATTTAGTTTCTTACAGGTTGAAAAAGGCATCAAACTAACACTGGCTCCTAAATCGCACAGGGCTTACTCTATGATGGTTTTTCCTATTACGCAGGGTATAGAGAAACTACCAGGATCTTTCAGTTTTGGAGGCATGTTATTTTGGATGATAGCGCTACATTCAGCGGTAAGCGTTACAGTTTCGTTATCCTCGAGTTTCTTTTTGTTTGATAGGATTTCTTTTAGGAATTTAGCGTATGAAGGCATTTCAGTTATGGCTTCTGTGAACGGTATGGTTATGTTTAATTGTTTCAGAAGTTCTACAAATCTTTTAAATTGCGCTTCGGTTTTTGATTTAGCTAATCTCTGAGGGTAAGGAATTGGTGGCTTATAAGGTGGTGGTGGAACGTAAGGTTTCTCTTTTTCAGGTTCCACTTCATTGTTGCCCTCATTGGCCTTAGCGGTTTGATCATCGGTTGATGTCTTTGGGGTTTCCTTTAGCTCTTGTTGTGACATGGGTGCGTTTTGAGTTCTAGGATCAATGGGTCCATCGTAATTTGTTCCACTTCGTAGTGTTATCGCGTTCGCATGTCCTTTAGGATTAGGTTGTGGTTGAGCAGGAAACGTGCCAGCAGGGGCGGCAGTAGGTGCTTGTTGTTGAGCTACTTGTGAGATTTGAGTTTCTAACATTTTGTTATGCGTAGCTAAGGCATCTACTTTGTTCGATAGTTGTTTTAGTTGCTCGCTATTGTGGATGTTTTGATTTAGGAAGTCCTTATTGGTTTGTTGTTGGGAAGCTATAAAGTTCTCCATCATGATTTCTAGGTTTGACTTCCTAGGGGTGTTTTGAGCAGCTACAGGCGCTTTTTGGTAGCCAGGTGGCACAGCAGGTGCTTGTCCAGGCGCGTACAACGCGTTGTTGTTTTTATAAGAAAAGTTCGGGTGGATTTTCCATCCAGGGTTGTACGTGTTAGAATAAGGGTTTCCTTGAGCATAGTTTACTTGATCAGATGGGACTCCAGTCAAGAGTTGACATTCGGCAACTGCGTGTCCAGTCAATCCACAAATCTCGCAGTTAGGTGTTACAGCAGCAGCGGTGGCTGAAGGAGTGATGGTTAAGTTCTCGATCTTTTGAGTTAAAGCGTCTACTTTAGCGTTAACGCGGTCTATACCACTTATTTCGTACATTCCTCCTTTGGTTTGGGCTTTCTCTAGAGCGGATCGTTCTCCACCCCATTGGTAATGGTTTTGTGCCATGTTCTCTATGAGGTTATATGCTTCATCATGAGGTTTGTCCATTAATGCTCCGCCAGCAGCGGCAACTATAGTCATTTTAGTGTTATATAAGAGACCACCATAGAAAGTATGGATGATCAGCCATGGTTCGAGTCCATGATGAGGGCATAGTCTAAGCATGTCCTTGTAACGTTCCCAAGCTTCGAAGAGTGATTCATTATCTTTCTGGGTAAATCCGTTGATTTGACCTCTGAGCATAGCAGTTTTGCTAGGCGGAAAGTATCTCGCTAAGAATACTCTCTTCAATTCGTCCCATGTAGTTATGGAATTAGAAGGCAGGGATTGAAGCCATGCTCTAGCTCTATCTCTCAAGGAGAAAGGAAAGAGACGTAATCGAATAGCTTCGAAACTAACGTTGTTAGCTTTGACAGTGTCGGCATATTGCACGAACACAGATAAATGGAGGTTGGGGTCGTCTGCAGGGCTTCCAGAGAATTGATTCTGTTGAACAGCTTGGACCAACGAAGGTTTCAGTTCGAAATTGTTTGCCTCAATCGCAGGTGGTGCGATACTTGAATGCGGTTCAGCGCGCGAAGGAGCGGCATAGTCTCTAAGAGGACGAAGAGCAGCCCTAACGTTGGGGTGATTTGATTAATTTGATCAGTAAAAGTCAATTCCTGATTAATCGGAATTGGTGCTACTTCGGGAAGATTGCGAGCTCGACGTTTGACGTTAATGAAACGTTCGATCTCGTTAATCCGTTGTATTAAATCTCCTCCTTGTGAACGAGTATTTGGCATACAATCGTTCAGAAAGAAAGGAAAGAATTTCCCTAGTCTCTACGGTGTAACAGTGAGTTACGATACCGACTAAAATAGTCCCCGGCAACGGCGCCAAAAACTTGATCGCGACTTTACGTGTCTATTAATCGGGATAACTGCAAGTGCACAGTCGTGTCGTGTAGTTTTAAAAGATATCGAATCCACAGGGACTATGAATCGATCTACCGTTATCTAAGGTTACTATGTAAAGCTAGGGCTACTAATATTTCGATTGTTCCTAAGGGAAAGTGATTGTGAGAAATAAAGAATATAATAAAAGACAGAGATCAGCATGTATTTCGTTTAACTTAAGGTGATCCGAAGGTCCATTGGCTTTTGCATAATTCGATTAAAAATCTTTACTAATTCAATTGGTTAAAAATCCTCGTCTCAAACTTTCGCTCTCTTGATTTAGATTACTATCCTAATCCTAATGTACGCTTTCGCCATCCCATTAGATTTTAGAAAAGCTTTTTGGAAACAACGTAATTAATAAAATGCCTGTTTTATGAAGTTGTTATCTATTTAAATCCCCTAATCTCAAACTTTCGCTCTGTTGACTCGGAACATGCTAATATCCCTAACTTACGCTTTCGCCATCCCGCTCGGGTGTAAAAACAATTTTTGAAAATAAATAAGTTCCAATTAGTTTTAATACGCTTTCGCCATCCTTAAAACTAATGTCCTATGTCTACTATCCAGTTAAAGATCTCAAACTTTCGCTCTATTGATTTTAACCTTTGACCGTCTTAAGATCTCAAACTTTCGCTCTATTGTTCTTAAGACTTACTTATTAAATTAGACATACAAACCAAAAACAGGTGATAATTAACAAAACATAATTAAGCCAATTTATTTCGGATCCCTATGGTTAACTTACTTTACATACCGATACCTTAGTAATTTAGCCAGACATATTAATACAGTTAAGCATGCATGAATTAATTTGGCTTATGATAAAAGGCATGTTAATTGGCATATAATATATCATGCAAATAAATGTATACATAAAGGCAGTAAATATTAAACCTGAATTAAATAAATTGAAACTAAATCTTCGAGTACTGAACTTCCACCACAGGTTGGCTGGATCGTTCTTCGGAATTTAAACGGACGGAAAATAAAACAAGGAAAATAAAAGGCGATAAATCTAACGTAAGGCTAGATTTATAAAAGGTTCACAACAATTTCTGGTGTAGAAATCGTCGTGAGAAAATAACTGTTTGAATTAAAGGAAGGCAGAAAATATAATGCACGGTACAATTTCGGCAGCACTTCGTTAGCAGGAAATCGGACCGATTGAAGTGAAGTGGCTGCTTCTATTTATAGGTGAGCCTTTGCAGTTGGAATGCGTGAAATTAGGGACTTCTCAGACTGGGACTTGGAGACGTGCGTCTCCACTTCTTTAGGGAGACTCAGCACACGACTTGAGACGTGCGTCTCAAGTGGAGAGAATCTAGGAGTGGTTGGAGACGGGCGTCTCCTCTTGGTGACGTGGCAGAAGAACGTTGGAGACGTGCGTCTCCACTTGCTTGTGTGATTTGGGCCACGCACAATTGATCCTTCATGGGCTGGGTCATTAGCTTTGCACATTTTGGGTCTTATTTGCACCTCCTTTTCACTTCAGCACCCATTTTTCATCTTTTAGGCACAAATAGTGGTCATTTTAACTCCATTTCCTCTCCTTTTCACAAATAGTCTCAATAAGATGGTAAAACCTGAAACAAAGCGAAAACTCGCGTAATATCATAATAAATCAACATAATAAACAGAAAATGCTATAAATATCTATGGATTTCAGGCTAAATATACGATATAAAATCGTGTTATCATCACGCTGGAAAGATAAGTCTTTCTCATCCAACACGGTCCCGTCTACTATCAATAAGAGATTAAGGGTGATCAGTTCCTCAATTTGTCAATGGGTAGTCGACAAGCATGATGGGGCATAAACCATAATTACCAAACTATAATAGCATTCCTTTAAAACTTGTGTTCAAGTTCATCTAAAGCACCATGGTTCAATAATCTCCATTGAGGTTTACAAATGCTTCCACAATTTCCTTCTCATTCGATCTTGTCGATGAGACACCATCTCCCAAACACATACATAGTCTACTTTATACTCACTTAGCATCAAGCAAATGTTTAGTATCCTCAAACTCAAGAAATGATAATATACCAGATACATTACAATTCATTTCATTGCAATGGAAGTCTTTATCCATGTAGAGGACTTTACAACATTCATAAATCCTTAGTTTTCCTTTAAATCTCACCACATCAAGGATTCATATATTTTCACATTGGTATATCATTCCAATGATGATCTCAATAATACCATCCCCACATCCGCTTAGTGAACAAAACTCTCCAAATTCTCCCTGACACATGTCGACACTTTGCCATTACAAACATGATTTCAATCTCTCTTGAATGTATTATTCCTTCACCATTACCTTTGTTTCCCTCAAAAGTCACCGTCACTCTAATCATTACTAACCGGCATAAGCTGCATCTCCATGCGCTTCCTCCAATACCTTCACACCCTTCCTAATACCAAACATCTCACTCCCTCAATTCATTCATCACCAACATATCATACTTGAATTTGTCTTAAACAAACTGCGATAATAACCAGTTAAGCCCAAAAGTTTTCTAGTCTCCGTAACCGAATTCGGAGCCTCTCAATGTAGAATTGCTTCTACTTTGGATGGCTTCACAGATACCATCACCTGAAATAACATGCTGAAGAAAACCCATCTCCGCAAACCATAATCTACCCTTGACAACTTAGCTTAAAGTTTCCTCCCTTTCGACACTAAAATTTAAATCGCAATGTTTAACATGCTTATATTCTAACTTAGATTAAATTAGAATGTCCTCAATAAACACCGCAACAAACTGATCCAAATATTCGTAATGTCTACACCGAGTTTTAAAAGCTGTCCTCTAACTATCCTCACCCTTCACCCGAATCTGAAGGTATCCCGACCTCAATTTGATTAAAAGTTATCCTCTAACTATCCTCACCCTTCACCCTTCACCAGGAAACAACACAATCTCACAACACTTGCACTCTTGCAATCCATGGCACATTGAACCAACTGTTCACAACTTGCAACCAAAACATCCCTGAGAAGCAACAACTTCTCCCCTACTTGTTTCAATCTCTCTCCTACAAACAAGTGATTAGTAAAAGAAGAAAGCACCGGTAGTGTTTCACACACATGCCGCGACTAAGGCACAATACATTGATAATATTCAGCTATCACAACACACCAACTCAACAATTTGGCTGGACGGACCGATATGCTCTGATACCACTAATTTCCCCAACGATTATTAATATAAAATCAGAGTAAAAATTTCAAAATAATAAACATATAATTAGGATGTCACACTTTCAAAACATATTAAACCTGCTCAATTATTTAAATAGATACATAACACATTTTATGGATGAACCAAAACAAAACTTCATAATCCCCAACTCACAGACTAAATGCATGTGGTACCAACACAACCAATACGATTTATTTATACGAACTTGATTCCCATCTGAATCCAGATAACTCTTAAGCATTCCACCGAGCTACGACTTATCTTCACTCGACTCCATCTTAAGAGTCCGGATGAGACTAGGCACCCATAATGGATTCTTACCTAGGCTCATCTCCATATAACATGACATGAATGCATGACATACAAACATATACAAGTATCATAACATTATACATAACATGATCCTCATTAATCACCCGTGAGTCACATACTCACCGTAATTCTCCCTTAGAATTACTTCATCACACACGAATATTTATGAAATTAAAATTATCACTAATTACCACATAATCATTGCAAATTCATCAACTAATCATCACCGGTTCATCACATATTCATAGGGAACAATTTCGTACTCAATTCACATCTTGTCGTAGTTCAACACTTACGGAAACACACATTAGCGCGTCAAAGAGTTGGAATGCTGATATAAAAATAATTTTAATTTAAAGTATGTTAAATTAATTTTCCAACGATTCAAACGGCACATTCATCAGACACCCGAGTCAAAAATTACGAATTTTCAAAGTTTTACAAAATTAATGCTAACACCGCCATCGTACTGCAACATACATTGACATAAAACCTCATTACACACCAATTAAATTTAGTTCCAGAAAACTTGAAATAAATTTTACAAGAAAGTAAATTGTATTAGCTTTTCACAGGTTCAAACAGCACGTCAAACAAACACCAAAGTAAAAAGTTACGAATTTTCAAAATTTTACAAAAATTTCCGACACAGCGATGTAACGGGTTACATCATTCATGTAACCAATTACATCAGTTCCAGAAGCAAAAATACCCAATTTTTCTTCGATGTAACCTGTTACCTCAACCATGTAACCGATTACATCACCTAAAATTGCCCAAAAACACATTTTGAATGTAACCGGTTACCTCAACCATGTAACTGGTTACATCACTGACAAAAGCACTTTTCTGCAACTTTTTCAAAACGAAAAAACACTTTAAGACATTCCAAAACCCAAATTTTCTTACAAATTATTTAGCTTATATTTTAACACGAAATAATCATTTTTAAAAGTTCCTAGCCCTAAATATTTTTCACCGAAAACACCTATAACTTAGTTCTGACACTGACTCACAACCACACACAACAACATAACACTCACTATCAAAAATTCCATAAAATGAATAATTTTAACAACCACATTACACAATTCACCATTCATTCATCAACCACAACGATTACGTATATACCGGAACGAACATACGTCCAAAATCATAACTCGAAAGCATCTGAATACGCTCAAATCACAACACATAGATACAACACAATAATTACACAAACACCACATCAATTATGGTTCATAAATCGATTTGATTTCTCCAAACAACAACATATCAACAATTTATCATATAGGAATTCACATATACACACAAAACAATTTCATGAACTAAATCATACAATAACCATGACAATCATATTCCCACATACCAAACATTATACAATTTCGTTAGAAAGTTAGAACTCCACACTTACCTTAGAGTTCTTGCAAAATCTTCAACCTTAAAAATGGAGATCTCCTCTTCTCTTAAGCACTAGCCCCTTCTTCTCTCTTTTCTCCAATTTCACGTATTGTCAGTTCTCTCTTTCCAATTCCCTAATTGTCTTATTTTATAACTCTGTTATTATTATTATCTAATACAACTAAAAATAATAATAAATATAATAAAATACTAATTATTAAATCTAAATAATATTAACCTTATACTATTTAAATAAATAATTACTAACTAATATTACTAATTAGTTACTCACAACACCGCTCATCTCTACACTATTGCTCACGCACCTTCAACACCTTAATTTCTATATTACTAAGGCGACTACCTCATTTCAAGGGCCTCACAACACATCAAAACACCCATCAACGCATATAAATGCATAACATCACATAATCAAATTATGAAAAATAACTTAAATAAAATCGGGGTGTTACAGTAAGTGTCGCAACTTTACTCAAATAGGTAAGATACAAAGCATATCCCTTTTGAAATTAATTTCTGAGTTTCATTCCTTAAGAGTCATAGTCACATTATGGATAGTATAAGGATCTTTCATGTGAACCATGTTTTTGTCTTTGAATGAATGGAATTTCAAAAGAAAATATCCCTCTTCATGATAGAATATGTTAGGCAATTGAACAAAATTCAAATACCTACTCATATATTGCTTTACTGCATAGGGGTGATCGTATCCGAACCAATCCAAAAGAAAAACCGCAAATCGAACCAATCCAAACCGAAACCGCAAAAAACCGCATTTGGTTTGGATGATTTTGGATGACTTTTGGACTAAACCGCGCGGTTCGGTTTGGTTTGCGGTTTTTATTTCACAAAACCGAACCAAACCGAACTGAACCGCATATTTAACTTAAGTTTTAAATTTTAATAATTAATTTATTCTCTTTCCAAATCCAATTGCACACAACCACACCTCACGTTTTGAATTTTAATAATTAATTTATTAACTTAAGTTTTGGCATAATACACTTAGTTTTTGTATTTTATTGAGCTACATATATATGTAATTCTCTACTATCTAATATATATATTTCATTTATAATGTATTTTTAGTTCTCTACTGTTTTTGTAATATAATTGTTCTTGTAATATAATTTCTTTTGTATGGTATAATATCATATATTATATTGACATTGAATTACTTTCTTTTTTCCTTTTATTTTAGTACATTTTTATTTTATAGTGTAAACCGCGGTCCACCGAACCGATCTAACCGCATTAGTTTGGTTTGGTTTGGTTTGGATGACTTTTTAAAAATCAATCGAACCAAACCGAACCGCATGTATTTTTATCTCGCGGTTAGGATGACTTTTATGCTCAAAACCGAACCAAACCGCACCGCGAACACCCCTATTACTGCATTCATGCTTAGATCTTTCCCTAAAGCATACATGATAAGTGTTGAATCCCAAAAATTTACCTTAGCTCCACACTAGTTTCCTCAATTTCCACTTCAATCTCACCTTCCACGATTTTAGGAGCTATAAATTTTATGGATATCCCATTTGTTGGTATATCGTTCCCACTGATAACATCAACCAACAATTTCTTGGGTGGTACCTCTGAGTTGCTCGTTGTGTTCTTCAGCTCAAGTGAGGGATTCTCATCTAAAGCTTGTGAAATAATTTCTCCTTCAATGTTATCCTCTGATTGGTCATCTTTCTCTTTACTCTTTATACCTTCAGTAGTATCACTATTTTTTGTTTTCTTTTCTTGTTCCAGGGGTTGAACTGATGGTGACGACACCTTCTTCTTCAACCATCCTCGCCCCCAAGTCATGTTCCAAAGTATGAAAAGCTTCCAAGCTAAAAACCCTCTGATATGATCCCTAACCCAAGAATTAGGACTTTAAACCATCTCAGAATAGGTTTTTTTGCGTTGAAACTTTGGAAAATTTGAAACCTAAAATGTTGGCCGAAAATCTCACTCTGTCGTACCGAAAATCGCTTCCCAGATTTACACTTTTGTAATATAATTATATTTTCAAAATAACTAACAATATCTTAAAAATAAATAAAATATTTATATTTTATTAACTTGAGAAAATATAAAATCTAATTATTATCAATATTTAATAATTAAAAGATCATATTTATTTTAAGAAAAAATATCAATTTTTTGAAAAAAGACAATAGTATTAACTCTACAACTTTCGTGAATTTATAAGTTTTAAGAGTTAATAATGCAAAAACTTTACATATTAAATTATTGAGTCATATTAAATTATTGAGTTATAATGTTTTAAAACTAAAAATTATCTTAACTATTTATATATAAATATTATATACAAAAAGAATAAGAAGCAATATTGTAATTTTTTTATTCATATTAAAAAATTGGGTTAATGAACTTTTTCGTCCCTTTAAATATTTTAAATTTCGATTTTAGTCCCTCCAAAATTTTCCTTCAAGAAATCGTCCCTTCAAAAATTTTCTTCTGAACTATTGGTCCCTAAAGTCAAATTTTGTAGCTAATCGGTGGCTAAAATCGTAGCTAATCTCTAGCAAATTTGACGTTAGGGACCAATAGTTTAGACGAAAAATTTTGAAAGGACGATTTCTTAAAAGAAAATTTTGGAGGGACTAAAAACGAAATCCGCAATATTTAGAGGGACCAAAAAGTTCATTAACCCTAAAAAATTATTATTATTTTCTATTTTTTCTCTAATATAAAATATTTATATAAATACTATTACTTTAAGTGATATATGTAGTATTTGTGATGTTAATTAGAAAATATATTTTGTATAAAGACACTTTTTTCTAGCTAAAATTTTATAAGGATATTTTATATTTTTGTAAATATAAATACGTAAAAAAAATTATATGGATATATTTTTTTCTAGGTAATATTCTTACAGGAAATAGAATATAAAAAAGTGAGAATTAAAATAAGTTATATTTAAGAGCTAATAGTGAAAAAACGTTACATTTTAAATTGTTGAAGAGTTACATATTAAATTATTGAGTTCTAACTTCTAATGCGTTAAAATCAAAAAATATTTAACTATTTATTTCTAAATATTATATATAAATAAAATAAGAAGACGTGTAAATTTTTTATTCCTATTAAAGTTGTATTAATATTTTTTTAATTTCTTCTCTATTATAAATTATTTATAAAAAGTTATTATTAGTATTTTATGTTGTAAATTAGGAAAATAATTTTTTATAGAAACACTTTTTTTTCTAGCTAAGGTGTTATAAGGATATTTTATTCATTTATATATATATATATATATATATATATATATATATATATATATATATATATATATATATATATGTGTGTGTGTGTGTGTGTGTGTGTGTGTGTGTGTGTGTGTAAAAAAAACACTTTTATAAGAATATTTTAAAAACACTTTTTCCAATTAAAGTTTTATAATGTTATTTTTTTCATTTTTATATATAAATAAATAAAATTCTTTTTATAGAAATATTTTTTTATCTAAAATTTTATAAAGACACTTTGTTCATTTTTATATTTAAATAAATAAATTTTTTATATGATTTTGAATATTTTTTTAGTTAAGATTTTATAAAGACACTTTATTCATTTTTATTATGTAAAATAACAAAAGTTAATGAAAATGATTTTTTGAAAAATTACATTATTATAACTAATTTAAGTTTAGAAATTTGTAAAGTAAACGCAACAAAAAAAGAGAAAAATAGAATTGGAGTTGCAGCTAGAGTTGTTATCAAAGTGACACTAAATTTAACACAAGGCTATAGTTTTTATTTAGGGTTTCCATCTTAAAAACCTTAAATTTATATCAAGTAGATAGATGGGTAAGGGTTTGATTTCTAACTAATAGGTATGAAAAAGTTATGGTGTGAAAGGAGAACCCGTATGTTGTGATGATCAACAAAATTTTCAATGGATTTTAGTCAGATATGGTAATAGGGAGAACCCATTTGTTTACATCATTTTTTATTTAAAAGTAAACTAATTTTATTGAAATATGGATAATATCAAATTTATCATACACAACGATTATATTAAAGTAATACGATATAAATGTATCATGTTTAATAATGAGAATTAGGCATGACAATGGGGCAGGGCGGGAGTTGGTTTAAGCATTACCATCCCCGCTCTGTCTCTCAGAACTAGTTGACCCCACCCAAAAATCCGTTCAGGGCTAATATTCGGCCCCTGCCCCGCCCTAACGAGGAAGGAGTTTCCCTGCCCTGCCCTACCCCCACCCTCATGAATTATAATTTTTTTGAAATGCATATATTTTTTCAATAACAATAAAAATCAACAGTTAAACTACATAATTGATTATTTAAAGAATAATCATAAGGCTTGATCATTTTTATTAAATTTTTCTTTTCAAAAAAAATTTAATAAACATAATATTTTAATATTAAGAAATGTAAGTAAGTAATAAAATTATTAAAATTAAGGATATTTATTAGGCATGGCGAGACGAGCTGGGTGCTGGGTGAGGTACTAGCATCCCCGTCCTCGTCCCCCATAATTAGAAATCGAGTTTTTCCCGCATCCGCCTCCTCCCCCAATTAAATTGGTTTTCCCCATTAAAATCGGGGCAGGGACGGTCAAGGCCTAATTTATTTGCCATGCCTAATAAAAATGAATCCCTTGCGTCATTTTCTTTACTAATAGTCCATACCTTTAAATATTTTATCTCTTTTATTTATAATATTAAGTGGGTGTTTGGTTTTACTTTTGGAAAAGGCTAAAGAAAATATAGAGTGGTAAAATTGATTTTGGAATGATTTTGAGATGTTTAGTTTTTTAAAAATAAAATTTATTCTGCCTCCAAAATTGATTCTATTTAAATTTAAATTTAACTTAACGTTCTATTCAATTTTGCATAAAATTATCATATAAATTATTATACATTCAACTCAATTTTAACTAGAATCAATTAATCACTATCAATTTTCTACTAGAGAACCAAACACACATTAAATAATTTTTCATCTTTCATTTTGAGCAGATAAGATTTCATTAGGCCTCCCTTTTCATTAGAGAGGATCTACTCCCTTTTATTAATAGTTGTATATACAAGTGATAGCAATTGAGATGTTAGTTCAATGATTAGAGTTTAACATTGGTATGTTATGTAACATTTTGTTTGTACTAATAGTCCTTAAGTTATGCTACTATTGCATTGTTGTCGGTTATGCTACATGATAGGAAGTGAAATCAATTTCTAAACAACTTAATTATTTAAGTTAGAAAGATAATTATCCTAATTGGACTTTTATCTAAGATATTTTAGTTGGTGTTTTATTCATTGGGTTTTTACTTTACTATCTACTATTGTTATCACTATATATGTACTCTTATTGAAAGAGTGAAGATAAGGAATGAAATCAAAAGTTATTTATTTTCTGAGATAGTTCTATTATCTTAATTTTCTCTAGTTTTATTAGGGTTTAGCTTTTGCTTCCTATCAATTGGCGCTCTCATTCATGTACTCAAATTCTCCTACGGATTACCCTTATCATACGCCTTCATATCATCAATGGAGCATTCCTCCTACCTATTCCACAAATCTTTCTTTTACATCTCCTATCACATCTTCATTTTCATCTTTTCCATGGGAACTTTTTACACGTTGTTACACTCATGTTGGATCATCATCACCAAATTTGTATCCAAATCATGGATATTCACCACATCTACCTAATCCTAACCCATTTTCATCCTATTTATCATCTCATTATTCATACTACTACAATAATTATCATCAACAACCCCAACCACCAAACACCTCCTCCATAATTGGTCATACATATTAAAATCATTCTAGTAATATAAGATATTTTGAGAAGCATTTGCAAGTCTCTCATCCCTGTTTTAAGAAAAGATCTCAAAAAAATCTCAAAATCCTTTCCGACTCACAATACCTCAGGATCCATTTTCCTTTCCTCTACAAACCAAAACCCTTAAAGCCCCGTTTCATTCCAGATACGAACAAATCACATCCATGGAAACTATTTCTCCCACACCTTTCCTACCTCTGCTCTTCCAAAGGACGATAGGAGATTCCCTCATCAGCCTCCACAACAACCCTCTGAGCGCATCTTTGTCAACCATCCCAATCGCATCAATGGCACCGCCGTGTCAAAACCCTCTGATTCATTTATAGTTTCCCCGGATCCCCTCTGGAAAACCACAAACAAGGCTCGCGGAGGAGCTATTCCGCTTTCAATCTCTGGCGAGGAAGCAGAATTTGATCGTGACAAACCCAAAGAATCCAACAGAGCCACCAAATCTGACGGCAAAGGTCCCTCAAACGGATGGCTGCCACTTAACGTCCAAAACTCTCAACAACACTTGCATCGTCGCTTATTGACAGTATACCAGACTATCTCTCATAACATAAACCTCTTCGAGAAGCAAGGCTTCTCCCCCACTTATCGTCGAACTACTTCTTGCAACAAAACAGATAAGTACGAACAGTGTTTCACACACATGTCGCGTACTATAGATAAAATACTGACAGCATTCAACTGTTGTACAAACTCAACAGACTCGACAACTTGGCCGGACGGCCCGACCTGCTCTGATACCACTAATGTAACACCCCATTTTTACCCGACAATTATAATGCAAAAAAATATCAGAGTATTTAAAAATTTCTCCACAAACAAATGAGGCGTCACATATTCATTTAACAATAAATCACATCATCGCATTTAGCGGATACATAGCACTTTCGTTAATCAATCAACAAATACTCAACATATAATACTTTTCAAAACATAATAACTTCTTTCATTAGAACATGGCAGAATCATAGTTCTCAATCTTTAAATCAATAACATCTTATTCAGCTAAGATAAAACAATAAACAACAACATCATAACATCATAAATCGTATCCCCGAGTGCTACGTATCGGAGCGACAATCGACTCGATTAATGACAACTAAATCTTCATACTCGAACACCTACACGTTACCAATATAAAGGCAATGGCGAATAAGAGAAAATGGTGAGATATCAAATCATATAAGTGAGCGCATGATAAATTGTATATTAGGATTCAAACATATATGATTATCACATCGCAACTATTAATATTGCCGTACACTCCATACTTTCATCGACTCACAAATCTCACATACTTTTCATCGCACAACAAGTCACAACACTTCATATTCACATCAATTTTATATATATATATATATATATATATATATATATATTATATATATATATATATATATATATATATATATATATATATATATATATATATACACTTCATTTACTTTGCAAGCCAAGTCACAATTCATCATAAGTATAAATCACAATCCTAGTCCCAAAACGTCACAACATATAAGTCATACATCTAGTCACAAAACATCACATATAAGTCACACATCTAGTCACCAAACATCACATATACGTTACATCAGACATATTCAATTAATGCATTCATAAGTATTGATATCCTCATACTATTCACAAAATCATCAATTCACATCTTCACATACTTCAATCATTTAACTAGTCACGAAATACAATCACAATATAGTCCCAAAACATCACAACTATGAATCACATAAGACACATGGGACATGACTCATGTATATGCATGTGGTACCAATCGGAGCTTCAGCCCCCGTCACCAATTGCCCAATTCAGAGGCACAAGGCATAAGCCTACGTCACTAATTTGCCAATTCAGGCCGTCACAGAGTAAGCATATGAAATGTGTCTCGACCAAAAAGACATACACAACATACTCATCACAATCACTCATCGTCACGAGGCATACACCTATATCACTGATAATTACCAATCATTAGAGGTAATTCAACTACACAAATAATCTTTCATCGTCACATAGAAACCAAATAATCACAACATCATCATGCTTCGGTATATCACGACAAACATACAACTTCACATGTTAACAAGAATCATAACAACATCATCATGTTTCGGTGAATCACAAAAAATCAATACATTAATTCAATTCATATTAGTCTTGTAATTCTCTATAAATTAGTCTTTTAATTATCTCATTAATCAACTATCAACTAACCACAATTATTCACCTAATATTCTCTAATTAATCAGATATATCCTGCGTCACTACCGGTTATCTAATTTTCGGTCATATTCTTAATATTCACGACCTTATGAGTTTTCAGGTTATACTTCCTATTCACTAAAAACACAATTCAAACCGGGTTAATTTGGACACAATTCAATTCTATATCGGTTATTCCATTTATCCGATTAATTCACCATCTACTATCATAGAATAATCCTTCTGTTATTATACTAAATCCCAGAATATGATTCTTTTGATAATTGGTACTCTGCTAATTAAATCACACTACTGGTATAAGGAGACCACAGCTACTACAAGTCATACTAGTATTAATTTTCATTCTTGTAACTAATCCTGCTGTTCCATTCCTAAACATACAAGCTGCC
Source organism: Vicia villosa (assembly GCF_029867415.1). Classification (NCBI taxonomy): domain Eukaryota; kingdom Viridiplantae; phylum Streptophyta; class Magnoliopsida; order Fabales; family Fabaceae; genus Vicia; species Vicia villosa. The sequence continues at coordinate 852,840 of NW_026705205.1, read as the reverse complement.
ACTGTGTTTCTGTTTTCTATAAGCTACTACTGAGTTATATAATTCTTTACCAAAACTACATATCCAAAATATTACAAGTGACAAAAACAAAACAATGGGGAATAGGATTAAAGGACGGCCGTCACACCTAAGGGAGACCGACGTCTCATTCCTTCACTCAATCATCTCATTTCCATTATACTACACCCTTGTATATACATATACACCTAAGTGACGGTATAACACAATCAATAAAACAGGGCATATGTGAAACATGAATAAAAACCAGTTTTAGTGCACAATGAAACAACGTGGAAAGAAAAACAAAATCGTAGAACAGTGGGTGCCGACCGACAACCCTTTCCACACACCAATGGGTGCCGGCCGTCAAGGCATTGCCGCCCGTCAAGGGCTATGCCGACTGTCCCAGGCCTCCTTGCCGTTTTCTGTTCATTTTTCATACATACGCATCGCATTATAATGTTTCCCATTTCAATGAACAACAACATATGGACAACACATGAACATAACCGTTCCATAATTTCCAGCACCATTTTAACATAACAAAATCAATAACATAATCCCCTAATTCTTAACAGACAAGGTTTCATGAGCCCCATTATAGGAAGAGAACCCCACCTTTACCTTATTCAATTTAAAGCAACTCGATGGTTCTCCGATTCACATTTCCGATTTGGCACCATGGATGGAAATCTCTAAGCTTTGTTCCTCTTCTCCAAGACTTGCCTCCTTCTCTTCAAATTTTGTTTTCTCCCAAATGACAACTCTACTCTTCTCATTCTCTAAAACCCTAATTTTATCATTCCAATTGGGCTTAGAATTTACACCTCCTATTTATTATTCCACACTAACCAATTTAGGCCCAATAAGTCCAATAACTTAAAACGACCAATATATTACTTTTAATAATATTCCATCGATATAATAATTCGTTTGCCGACATAACCACTTATTCACCAAAATATACTTCTCAACCAATAATTTCCGAAAAATAAAATAAGAATATTTAATTAAATAAATAATTAAATAATCGGGGCGTTGCAACTCTCTCCTACTTAGAATATTTTCGTCCTCGAAAATCTACTTGACCACACCTTCCCAAACACAAACCTCGTATCCCAAATCTCTGGTCTCCAAGTCGCACTTGATAATAACTTCAATCGCTACTCCTTCGGCACAACAATTACTCCACAAGATCTAAATCGATACACACATTTCTGTCATTTCGACACCTTTGATATCAAAATACGAATGTTGCTTCATCCTCGCACATATATATACCAACTATACGCCGATCATTAGCAAAATGTACCAATAACTTCACTCGCCATTACTACCAACAATTTGAGGTAATACAACACCACGATATTCTGGTAACTTCGCATAAACAAAGAAACAATTCCGATAATCAATCAGTCACAAAAATCCAATAACGGGTCCATAATGACATATTCACATTACTATTCTTACAAGGTTCGCATTAATCCATGATCCAATGCAGCATCCTGGCTCATCGCACTTATTCCAACAGTCTATCAGTCCAAACATCAACATAACTTCACTTCGCAGACTTCTGACATATAGTCCTTCACTTCTTATAAGTCGTATATCAACAGTGCCATACAATGCTTCTGCTGCGCAACTATGATAATTCTTCTTTAAGTCACTGCCCTTGTTAAAATTTCTGTCAACTATATGGTTCACAAATTTTCAATCCAACGTAGACTTTCCTTAATACTCATTTTCACATTGTTGTTTCACCTGTTACTTCCAAATCTTTCCCTTGCGAAATTCGCTTGCACAATACTCACTACTCCGAATTGTTCATTTCATCAAACTCTTACTCATCCAGTCCTCTTATCAAGTTACACAAACTGGTGAGCGACTACCTTCGCGACATAACATCAATACTCTTTCTCTACTATTAAGATAGCAAGACAGATCTATAACATTCAGTATGATTGTCATCTACCATTAACAATGGATTGAGGGTGATCAGTTCCCCAATTTGTCAATTAGTATTCGACAACCATAGTGGAGTATAAACCGTCGTTACTTCGTAATAGCGTCATCTCCGAATTTTCACTCAAATCCATTAACAAGTCATAATCTAATAATTCACTTTTGGTTTTTGCAATTCCCACAACTTCTTACTCATTATATCTCGTCGACGAGACACCGACATCTAAATATATTACAAAATTTGCATCATAGTCACTTAGCATCACACAATCGGCAAACGTCTTTCCATTTTCAAAATTACTTCTATCTCGTGCTTCACAATTCATCTCATCTCAACCCAAGTCCTCCTTACGTCGAATTGGTGATAAAAATTCTCTACAATCCTTCTTAGGATACAATTCATCTCGTTATCTTTCCGACGCTTCAAACGGAGCTCAAATCAGATATTCAGAACTCAAGTTATGAATTTTTAAAGTTTCACAATGATTCTGAATTTCCTGCGAATCGTTTACGGAGATCCCACTCCAAAACTCACTTTTCTTCAACTTAAGCATGTTTCAAATGTTCTCTAGCATAACTCCTCATCTTTAAACTCTTTATAACTCGAGAGGTGCATTCTTTCATCGAAATTCCAGTCTTAATATCACCGAGACAGCCATTATTTTCACAAGTTACGCGCATCTTCAACTTTCCAACTCGGACTCGCGATTCGCAACACTTCACGCATCAAATACATCCGACAATCACTTATGTGAGTCCAACATAAAGTCCACTGCAACTTCATTACTCTATCACTTTTCCAAACGTCGACATCTCATGCAAAGGTTACTCGCACCAACAACTTCACAATCCTCAACCGTGCTGAACATCGTAACTCTCTAACTTCTGCTTCCCAAAATCATTCTTAACTTCACGTCTTCGTTGAATCAGGTTAACATCCAAAACTCTCAACAACACTTGTATCGTCGCTTATTGAGAGTATACCAGACAATCTCTCATAACATAAACCTCTTCGAGAAGCAAGGTTTCTCCCCCACTTTATCGTCGAACTACTTCCTGCAACAAAACAGATAAGTACCAATAGTGTTTCACACACATGTCGCATACTACAGGATAAAATACTGACAGCATTCAACTGTCGTACAAACTCAACAGACTCGACAACTTGGTCAGATGGACCGACCTGCTCTGATACCCCTAATGTAACACCCCATTTCTACCCGACATTTATAATGCGGAAAAATATCAGAGTATTTAAAAATTTCTCCACAAACAAATGAGGCGCCACATATTCATTTAACAATAAATCACATCATCGCATTTGGCGGATACATAGCACTTTCTTTAATCAATCAACAAATACTAAACATATAATACTTTTCAAAATAGAATAACTTCTTTCATTAGAACATGGCGGAATCATAGTTCTCAATCTTTAAATCAATAACATCTTATTCAGCTAAGATAAAATAATAAACAACAACATCATAACATCATAAATCGTACCCCCGAGTGCTACGTATCAGAGCGACAATCAACTCGATTAACGACAACTAAATCTTCATACTCGAACACCTGCATGTTACCAATATAAAGGCAACGACGAACAAGAGAAAAGGGTGAGATATCAAATCATATAAGTGAGCGCATGATAAATTGTATATTAGGATTCAGACATATATGATTATCACATTGCATGTATTAATATTGCCGTACACTCCATACTTTCATCGACTCACAAATATCACATACTTTTCATCGCACAACAAGTCACAACACTTCATATTCACATCAATTATATATATATATATATATATATATATATATATATATATATATATATATATATATATATATATATACACACTTCATTTACTTTGCAAGCCAAGTCACAATTCATCATAAGATCACAATCCTTGTCCCAAAACGTCACAGCATATAAGTCATACATCTAGTCACAAAACATCACATATAAGTCACACATCTAGTCACCAAACATCATTTATAAGTTACATCAGACATATTCAGTTAATGCATTTACAAGTATTGATATCCTCATACTATTCACAAAATCATCAAATCACATCTTCACATACTTCCATCATTTAACTAGTCACAAAATACAATCACGATATAGTCCTAAAACGTCACAACTATGAATCACATAAGACACATGGGACATGACTCATGTATATGCATGTGGTACCAATCGGAGCTTCAGCCCCCGTCACCAATTGCCCAATTCAGAGGCACAGGGCATAAGCCTACGTCACTAGTTTTCAAATTCAGGCCGTCACAGGGTATGCATATATGAAATGTGACTCGGCAAACAAGACATACACAACATACTCATCACAATCACTCATCGTCACTGATAATTACCAATCATTAGAGGTAATTCAACGTCACAAATAATCTTTCATCGTCACATAGAAACAAAATCATCATAACATCATCATGCTTCGGTATATCACAAGAAACATATAACTTCACATGTTAACAAGAATCATAACAACATCATCATGTTTCGGTACATCACAACAAATCAATACATTAATTCAATTCATATTAGTCTTTTAATTCTTTATAAATTAGTCTTTTAATTTACTTACTAATCAACTATCAACTAACCACAATTATTCACCTAATATTCTCTAATTAATCAGATATATCCTGCGTCACTACCGGTTATCTAATTTTCGGTCATATTCTTAATATTCACGACCTTATGAGTTATAGGGTTATACGTCCTAGTCACTAAAAACAAAATTCAAACTGGGTTAATTTGGACACAATTCAATTCTATGTCGATTATTCCATTTATTCGATTAATTCACCATCTACTATCATAGAATAATCCTTCTGTTATTATACTAAATCCCATAATATGATTCTTTTGATAATTGGTACTCTGCTAATTAAATCACACTACTGGTATAAGGAGACCACAGTTACTGCAAGTCATACTAGTATTAATTTTCATTCTTGTAACTAATCCTGCTGTTCCATTCCTAAACATACAAGCTGCCACTGTGTTTCTGTTTTCTATAAGCTACTACTGAGTTATATAATTCTTTACCAAAACTACATATCCAAAATATTACAAGTGACAAAAACAAAACAATGGGGAATAGGATTAAAGGACGGCCGTCACACCTAAGGGAGACCGACGTCTCACTCCCTTACTCAATCATCTCATTTCCATTATACTACACCCTTGTAAATACATATACACCTAAGTAACAGTATAACACAATCAATAAAACAAGGCATATGTGAAACATGAATAAAAACCAGTTTTAGTGCACAATGAAACAACGTGGAAAGAAAAACAAAATCGTAGAACAGTGGGTGCCGACCGACAACCCTTTCCACACACCAATGTGTGTCGGCCGTCAAGGCATTGCCGCTCTTCAAGGGCTATGCCGACCGTCCCAGGCCTCCATGCCGTTTTCTTTTCATTTTCCATACATACGCATCGCATTATAATGTTTTCCATTTCAATGTACAACAACATATGAACAACACATGAACATAACCGTTCCATAATTTCCAGCACCATTTTAACATAACAAAAGCAATAACATAATCCCCTAATTCCCAACATACAAGGTTTCATGAGCCCCATTATAGGAAGAGAACCCCACCTTTACCTTATTCAATTTGAAGCAACTTGATGGTTCTCCGATTCACACTTCCGATTTGGCACTTAGACTTTATTCCTCTTCTAAGCTTTATCTAAGCTTTGTTCCTCTTCTCCAAGACTTGCCTTCTTCTCTTCAAATTTTGTTTTCTCCCAAATGACAACTCTACTCTTCTCATTCTCTAAAACCCTAATTTTATCATTCCAATTGCGCTTAGACTTTACACCTCTTCTTTATTATTCCACACAAACCAATTTAGGCCCAATAAGTCTAATAACTTAAAACGACCAATATATTACTTTTAATAATATTCCATCGATATAATAATTCGTTTGCCGACATAACCACTTATATACCAAAATATACTTCTCAACCGATAATTTCCAAAAATAAAATAACAATATTTAATTAAATATATAATTAAATAATCGGGGCATTGCAACTCGGTTTGACAATAAATCTACTTAGTGTTGGCCAAATGCAGGAGATTGGACTCACCTTTCTTATCAAGAACAATGTATGCAAAGTCTTTCATGAGGAGAAAAGGCTTTTACTGCAAATAAAAATGAAGACAAACAGAATGTTTGTGCTTCACGATATGCCAAAGAAAAGTGAGAAAAGCAGCTTAGATCAATGTTTGCAAATTACCCGTGCCAAGGAAGATTTGTTGACTCTACGACATCGTAGATTTGGACACTTGAGCTATCAAAATTTAATGAAGTTAGAGAAGAAGCTGGTTACAGGTCTGCCCAAGCTAACGAGAAATTATGATATTTGCTCAACTTGTATGGTAGGGAAGCAACATAGAAAGGCTTTTACAAAGCAAAGTAAGTGGGAATCCACTTAGAGGTTGCAGCTGCTTCGTGCAGATCTGTGTGGCCCTATCACTCCTCAATCAAGCAGCGGGAAGAGGTACGTTCTTACCGTGATTGATGATTTTAGTCGAAAGCTATGTGTTTTTTTCTTGAAAGAACAATCAGAAACATTTGATGTTTTCAAGAAATTCAAGGTTCAAATTGAGAAGGAATCAGGGTCTGCCATTACATGTCTTAAAATAGATAGAGGAGGAGAGTTTACTCTTACAGATTTCCAAGACATGTGTGCTAAAGAGGGTATTAGAAGGCAGCTCACTGCAGCTCTCACTCAATAACAGAATGGAGTAGCAGAAAGAAAGAATATGACCATTATGAATATGGTCAAATGCATGATGAAAGATACCAAGGTACCTACTACATTCTGGCCTGAAGCAGTTGCCTGGACAACCTACATTTTCAACAGAAGTCCCACAGTTGCTAACAAGGATAAAATCCTCAAGAACTTTGGACAGGTAATCCACCTTCAGTCGAGCATTTTAATTTTTTTGGATGTGTTGCTTTTGTACATGTTCCAAATCAGCAAAGGAAGAAGCTTGATGATAAGAGTTGGAGAGGTTTTCTTTTTCGGAATGTCTCAAGAATCAAAGGCATACAAACTGTACAATCCCAACACTAAAAAGGTGGTTGTTAGTCGAGATGTTAGCTTTGATGAGCAGAAGGGATGGGATAGTGAGCCTAAAAGTAGTTCTGCATCAGCAACACTGATATGGGAAGGATGTAATGATGAAGTTTGTGATTTAGATGTAGATGATAGTGAGGAGGAAAGTAATCAGAATCCTACAAAATAAGTGGAGGATCACCTTGTGCATAATGAGCCAAATGTGACTGCTACAGATTAGGAACCGAGGCAAAGGAGACTTCCTGCGTATTTGGAAGACTATGACCTCAGTTTCAGTCAAACAGATCTATGTGCTATGCTAGCTTCAGCAGAGGATCCTTTATTTTTTGAAGATGAGGTGAAGGAGGAGAAATGGAGAATTTCTATGAAGCAAGAAATTCAAGCAATTAAGAAGAACAATACATGGCATCTTACTGAGCTTCCATCAGGTGTGAAGCAGATTGGGGTGAAGTGGTTGTTTAAAACAAAGTTGAAGGAGAATGGGAGTGTTGATAAATACAAAGCAAGATTGGTTGTGAAATGGATCGCTCAGAAGGAAGGTATAGACTACACTGAAGTCTTTGCTCATGTGGCTAGGTGGGACACAATTAGAGTCTTCCTAGCTTTTGCTGCATACCATGGCTATCCTGTTTGTCAGTTGGACGTGAAGAGTGATTTCTTATACGGTGAGCTTGCCGAGGATGTTTATGTGGAGCAACCACAAGGGTTTGTGGTTGCTGGAGAGGAATCAAAGGTCTATAAGCTTAAGAAAGCACTTTATGGGTTAAAACAAGCTCCAAGATCTTGGTACAGTAGAATCGGGAAATACTTTCTCAAGGCTGGTTTTGAAAGGTGCACATACGAGCACACACTATTTATCAAAAGGAAGGGAGCTCATGTGTTGTTGGTAAGTGTATATGTGGATGATGTGATGTACACCAGCAATACTACTTCATTATTGGAAGAGTTTGAGTCATCAATGAATGTTGAGTTTGAAATGACGGGCTTAGGAAAAATGAGGTATTTTCTGGGTGTAGAGGTATTTCAAAGTAAGGAAGGAATAATTATCAGTAAACAGAAGTATGCAAAGGAGATTCTAGAAAGATTTCAATTGCTGGACTGCAATTTTGTTCATAATCCGATGGTACCCCGGTGTTAAGTTATCTGTAAAAGGTGATAGTATCTTTGTTGATGCAACTCAATACAAGCAACTCATTGGCACTCTGTTGTATATCACAGCCACAAGGCCTAATATAATGTATACAATTTGCTTGCTAAGTAGATATATGCAAGCCCCAACAAGACAACACATGTTAGCAGCAAAGAGAGTTCTCAGGTATCTAAAGGGGACACTCACTTATGGTATATAGTACAAGAAAAATGCATGGAATGAGTGTCTATTTGGTTACACAGACAGTGACTATGCAGGTGATGTGAATGATAGGAAAAGTACAAGTGGGTATGTGTTCTTTCTAGAAGGAGGAGCTATTTCACAGGCTTCTAAGAAGCAGCCTGTCGTCACTCTCTCCACAACAGAGGCAAAGTTTGTTGCAGCATCTCAATGTGCTACTCAGTGTGTGTGGTTGAAGAGAATTCTGGAGGTGATGGGATGGACATCAAGTGTGAAGGAAGATACAAAGGTCTGGTGTGACAACAGTTCCACAATTAAGCTTTCTAAGAATCTTGTTCTCCATGGAAGGAGTAAACATATTGATATAAGGTTTCACTTTCTAAGAGACTTAGTTAGAGATGGCATAATAGAATTAGAGCATTGTGGAACACATGAACAAGTTGTTGATGTGATGACTAAGGCAGTCAAGTTGGATATTTTTCAGAAACTAAGAGGAAAGCTCGGCATGCGTGACTTAGCAGAGTTCAATCTAGAGGAAGTTAACTAAAGATCTTGGATGAAGAGGCTTCAGTTCAGGGGAGGATGTTAGAATATTTCCAGCTGCAAGTTATTATGCATTAGGTTATTAATTAATTAATTAATAGAGTCTATTATTTCCCTTTAAATTAGAATTAGTCAAAGTCTGTTACTTTGTGCTTGCAGCACGTTTAGGAGTGGGCTAGTGGTCAGTTAGGATTAGCCTAAAATTGTGGAAAGGTTGTTTAGCCTGTGGCTATTTATTCTGTCATTGAAATTCAATAAAAATTGTCAGTTTGCTACAAGATATTACACAAATGATACTCGGAAATCTTCGAAAATTGATGAAGATGAGTCGACCCGGGTTGTCGAATCCATGCGTGCTGTTGGTAAATGCCAAAATCGGCAGCAAGGTGGCGGTGCTTCGTTGAAACGAGCTTCTTTGTCGGCGGAGTTTCCGGTTAGTATGGTTTATGGAATTGAGCCTTTGGTGTCGTTTAAGGATGTTCCGAATGGTGAGAATATGAAATTGTTTGTGAGTAAATTGAGTTTTTGTTGTTTCACATTTTATTTCACTGACCCTGGTAAGAACATTGTTGATAAAGATGTGAAAAGGAAAACTTTCGTTGAACTTGTTGATTTTGTTGCTAATGGATCAATGAAGTTCAGTGAACCTGTTATTCTTGCAATGTGTAGAATGTGTTCTATTATTTTGTTTATATTTTTTCCGGCTAATTATATGGTTAATGGAGATGTTGCTAGTGATGGTGAGAATGATGATGATGACCCGATATTTGATCCGGCTTGGCTGCATTTGCAACTCGTTTATGCATTGTTGCTTAAATTTATCTCTTCTTCGTGCCTCGATGCTAAGGTAGCGAAAAAGTATATTGATCATTCGTTCATTTCGAAGTTGCTTGAACTGTCTGATTCTGAGGATCCAAGAGAAAGAGTCTGTTTGAGGACAATTCTGCATAAGGTTTATGGGGAAGTTCATGGTGAATAGGCCCTTTATTCGGAAAACAATTAACAATATATTCTATCGGTTCGATATTGAGACCGAGAAACATAACAGGATTGTCGAGTTCTTTCCTCTTTATGAATTTACAAATCTTCCTGCTTACATGAATTTGATCTGTCCGGATTGGATTTAGTTTGTTATACAGAGGATCCGTATTTACGTGTGCTCGAGGTTGAGGATTGGAAGGAACCTATGGCGACTAAGCTTGAGGAGTTACTGGTGAGTAATTTGGATTTGATTTTTAGAAATGCAATCGACAAGATTGTTGATTTCGATTACAGTGAAAAAACGGTTGGAATGGATGTTCTTTGCAGTGATACAGCTGGAACTCTCACTTTGAATAAACTTAGTGTTGATAAACACAAACAAGAGAAAAGAAGGAACTGGGTTTTTTCTACAATAGAAGAGTCCCAGAAGCTTGAGAATGGGAAGCCGTCCAACAAAAATCGTGAGATAAAGATAGTCGCTTTATTACCATTCTGGTTAAAAAAGAAACTTCGAGATCAAGGCCTTGGAAGTTTGCTTTAAAAGCGATGTTTTCTTCAGCTCCAAAAGAAAGCTTTGGTTAAGAAACTTACCGATCTTGAGAAAAAAGCTGCAGAGGAATCAATAGACAATAAAGTTTACCAAAAATTGGGTGATATAGTAAGAGTAAAGGAATGCATAGATAGGAAGTTATCATCTACATATGGTTTATACAAGCATATGGCTAGCACACAACAAAAAACTATGCTTCCTTTACAAATTGGAAAAGCAAAAAGCTATTCATTTAAAGGTGAAAAAAAAGCAGAATTTTACAATGTTTCACACATGGGGTGATACATCTAGTGAAAGCAATATTGAAGTAGTCCAAGATTCACGAATTGAAAGGTTATTTAGTTTATACTATATCTGTCAAAAGCTTAAGAAGGTCTTAATCTGTGTTGGCTTTGAATATTGTGTTTCATCCAAAGTTGTATTGGAGGCCCTATTTTAACCAAAGAGGTTCGACATCGCCAGTGGTCGTCGTCCATGATGAACTTGGACCCAAAGTGTGACGAGTGTGACAGTTTGTTCCTATCTGGCTGGACTTGTTCTCAAGTGTTTTACTTGAGTGGACAAAAGTTTTTTCTATCATCATATTATTAGGTGGATCAACAAATCTTTTCCCATTGCCTTGGGTTGTTTTTATGGCTTATAATTTTGTAGTGATATCAAGTATGGCAAAAGAGTTTGTTAGCAAATACAAAAGCAAAAGCAGATTCACATATGGCAAGGACCCTGTCTACAAAAAAACATGGGTTTTGACTATGCTAAATTTGAGGTTGGACGTGTCTTCACTGATCGAGTCTTTCCGTCCAGGCTGTGGGATCCAGGAAAAGCAAAAATAATATTTTTTCAGCCTTGAGGACAAGGTTGTTTTTTAAAGGGTGAGTAATGATAGGAAGTGAAATTATTTTCTAAACAACTTAATTATTTAAGTTAGAAAGAGAATTATCCTAATTGGACTTTTATCTTAGATAGTTTAGTTGGTGTTTTGTCCATTGGGCTTTTACTTTACTACCTACTATTATTATCACTATATATGTACTCTGATTGAAAGAGTGAAGATAAGGAATGAAATCAAAATTTATTTATTTTTTGAGATAGTTTTATTTTCTTAATTTAGTTTTGTTAGGGTTTAGCTTTTGTTTCCTATCACTCCACTTATTGTTACTTCGGTTTCTTCCTTACCCAAATTCAAAAACAAATTTGGGCTTTCTGAGTTTCTATGAAAGTGAATAGGTTTGGGGAAGAACATGAAGAACAATTATCAAAATTCAGAAAATATTTAGTGACAAATTTTTCCGTCGTTAAATCAGTCAAAAAATTAGTGTAAGCCACGTAACATCATGTAATCTTATTGATCCACTTTGGATAACAATGGACATAAATGATTGACATGGTCCAATTTGCAGAATTAATTGATCGAAACTGTCTTTTTAAAAGTTAAAGGACCAAATTAGACTCTGAGTCAAAGATAAGACACGAAAAAAAGTATTAAGCCATATAATACCGTCTTTTTCTAACAAGAAAGAGTGTTATAATTTTATCGATTTGTCTCTCTAAGTATTTTTTTATTAAATTTATAAGTTTATTATTTTTCTCTCATATATAAAATATTCTCTTATATTCTATTGTTGTACATAAATATCTATCATCCAAATCAAATTAAAGCATACGAAAAAGTTTATTACTTATTAAATATTCAAAGAAAATTAAATATGATTAACTAATATTCTTTGTTAATAAGATTTTTTAAATTTATATTATGAATCAAATAAAAGAAGTTATTTTGCTCTATAGATTTTGTGGTTAGGATATACTCCATCCGTCTCATAATAAGTGTCTTATTTAAGCTTTGCGCGATTCTTAAGAAAATGATTAGATGTATTGATTTTAATGATAAAATTAATATCATTTACTAAAGTACCCTTATTTATTATAGGTAATGGAGTTATTGAAAAACGTGAAAGTTACTCCCTCTGTTTTTTATTATAAATTGTTTTAGACTTTTCACACAGATTAAGAAAAATAATATTTGTTGTATGAAAATGAGAAATTATGAAGGTTTTTACAAAATTATCCTTTATTAATGATATGTGGAAGATAAATTTATATAATTGAAAGGAGAGAGAATAATAAATATTTAAGGATATAATAGGAAAAGTAGCATTAATTATTCATTGAAATTGTAAAGCGACTTATATTTAAATACAATTTTTTTTCCAAAACGACTTATAATAAAAAACGGAGGGAGTAATATTTAGGGATATAGTAGTGAAAAAAATTATAAATGTTGCATTGGTATTCTAAAGAGACATGAAAAAAGTGTAAATGAAACACTTATTATGAGACGGAGGAGTAGGGGTGGAAATAGGCCAGGCCGATAACAGGGGCCTACAGGCTAGCCTATATAGGCTCAGGCCAGGCCACACATTATTTTTAAATAAAAAAGGCTTAGGCTTTTTTATAAGCCTATTTAGTTAAAAAAGTTAGGCCTCAGACCCTAAAAAAAGCCTTTAAGCCTATCAGACTGACCTATTTAAATAAATATGAATATTTTTTTTATGATCATTATGTTATATTTTGTATTTTGAATTAAAATACATAAATAAAACTTGGTTATCATGAAGAACTTGTGAAAATAAGATGAAAACACAATATGAACATTGTTTTCATAAATTTTCTTAAACAAATAGTCTCCTAGAACTTATGCTAACAGGTAAGTTAAAATAAGTTAGTCTATTTAAACATTATTTTAATTGCTTATTTACATATGTCTAAAACAAATAGGCTTTTATGTAGGCTAACAGGCTAACCAGGCCTTAGAAAAGGCCAGACTCAGGCCTAAAAAATAAGCCTACGACAGGCTACAGGCCAGGCTCAGACTTCGGTATTTTTAATAGGCCAGACTTAGGCTTGACAAAGCCTAACTCAGCCCAGCCTATTTCCACCCCTACGGAGGAGTAATAAACATGGTATAAAATTTTTGTTATATATTTATTAAATTATTATTAAAGTATTTTTGTGATTAAGATGAATAATTTAGTTCTCTTATTATATCTCAATCAAAATTATATATTGTGGTAAATATTAAAATATAACTAAATACATTGTGTGTCTGCCTGCTATTCTTTATAAATATTTTTATAAATAATATTTTTATATTTTACTTTTACAAAATTATAGTTTAATATTTATGAATATTTGATCACATTTTTATACTTTAATATCATTAGTTTAGGTATAGAAATTGAATAGAATTGATAATTTTTTTTATTAAAAAGTATTTAAAATTAGTCAAAGCAATATTAATAACAATGAGTTGGTTCAAGAGATAAGATATTTGATTTTTAAAAAAGAGATAAGATTTTAATTTTTAATCACTGAGTTTGGAAAAGTTGCGCGGTGAAGAGAGAACCTATCTGTGTGTGATGATCAACAAATTTTTCTATGAATTTTAGTCAGCACCAGAAATGGCTAATGTGCATGTTCGACATGTTTAGGTCCGTTTTGAAAAATTAAGCAAAAACATGGGGCAGAATGAGACAAAAATAATTGAAGGTGCAGGTATAAAATCCTAATACGTCCTGATGAATGTGGAGCATAGAAGGCTCACGAGCATTGCACATTTTAAGGATAAAAATACCAAAATTTGTTTTAATAGTAGTACCCACAAAAAATGGAGCGGCAGAAACACATTATATAGTGCGAGTCTACAATCTTATACCGCCTTAAAAAAAGATGTCGGCAAAACAAAGCTGTCCAATAAAACAAAGTAATTTTACTATCCTTAGCCACCACTGATAATAAGCGGTCTAAACTTCATATAATATAAAAAAATGATAAAAATCAAAACTTTGTATTTCAATTACTAATGGGAATGACTCTCCGCATAACATTTTTGTAAGGAAATTAAAAGTATGCAAGGTCAATGAAAATTAATTTTACACTATTATTCAATAGAATTATAATATTTAACCATGTCAAAATAGTATTTTAAAATTAAAATTAAAATTTGGCGCGATACACGTTTGTGATTGATTGACAGAATAAAAATATTTTATATTTTTGTCCGTGCATATTCTTTTTTCTCTTTTGTAAATGATAATCCACACCTTTAAATATTTTATATCTCTTATTTATAATATTAAGTAATTTTTTGAGTTTTTGTATTACGTGAGATTCCAACTTTATATTTTATGGATAAGTACAACAATTCATAAAATCTCACATTCAATAGAACAATTTGTTTTATATATTTTCAAAGTGAAAAATGCATTGAAAATTGGGATAAATAATTGAAAATTCAAACATGTAATAAGAAGGTATTTTATTAAGTGAGATCCATTATATAAATTAAATTCAATCATAGTATTTTATTCATTTCATTAATTTCAAATTTTTTTAATAATTTTTTTAGAGTATTTTTTAAAGTTTTTTTTCTATCTCGTTGTGTGACTCATTTTTATTTATTCTACTTCTTACAAAAGAATCTACACTTTTTTCTCTCTACATATTCAAACTATATAAGTTTATTTTCACATCTTCTCTACTACTACACCATGCATTTAAAAATATTTTTGTTCTAAAGAAGTAACCATTTCATGTTTAAATCAAAGAAATGAATCATCAAAATTATGTTTCAAAGAGGTAAATTAAGATCATCAAATTACAAGTAAAATCTTTAAATATACATTCCTTGATTAGTTGAAAGACTAAACTCTTATTGACAAAAAAAACCTTAATATATAAATGATGAGAATTAGTATACTCTAAACACACACAAGTAATTGAATAGTCAAACCTTTGTTGACAAAAGACTTAAAGCATAAGTAACCAAATTAAAATAGATAATCATACATAACATGAGTTTTCAAATATTTTTGTCCACTCAAGGTTGTGAAAAGACACATTATTGAAAGCCCTAGAATTCATACCAACAACAAGAAAATGAAATGACTAAGTTTTATGACAAGTAAATAAAATCAGCACCAAAACATGATGCAAGTTTCTGAAAATCCCATGTCCTAGTTTCCTTTATTCTGAAATCTAAACACCTTTATTCTAAGTTTTGTATTACAACAAAATATGATTACTACAACAGGACCAGATACTTTTCTTCACACCAAATATGGATCATGCACCTTCTTCAACGAACTCGGTTATGATGGGCCGAGGAACCGGCTTCTGTAGTAATGCTGCCCCTTTAAACATCATCAAGCGGTACAATCTTGTGATAAAATTCATCTGCAACGAGAACAACAATAGCTTGCTTAACAAGTAACAATAAGAACCAATGATGCTTCATAGCAAACTTCAAAATTTTACTCACCTCATCTTGGTCTAGCGCCATAAACCCGTATTTCCTAGTCCATAATGATTTAGCTTCATGAGCAGCCGGTAAGAATAACCGTCCCACTCTTAACTCTCCAAGCACGCCCTGGATGCAGGCAAGCAGGGCTTGGAAGTAACCCTTAAAGAAAACATTAACATTTTCAGTATAGAAATATTTCAAATACTATAACAACCAAATCTTATCCCACTGAATATGGTGTCGGCTACAAAAATATTTCAAATAATTGCTCGAATTTAAAAACACAAGGGAAAGTAACTAACCTTTCCTTGGCTAGCTCCATGAGTTGCAACTAAGGGAAGCTCCGCCACTTCTCTCCCGAACAAACGGAATGTCCCCGCGCATACAACCTTTTGGCTGTAAAAACATAAAATTCAAACCAAAATCAAGTATTTTTCAAACTAAAGATTTTATTAGCATCAAAAATACTCCGAACTCGGCCTTACTTGACAGTGAGCACTGCACAATACATTCCACCAAAATACTGATCCTTGAGGGTCCTCCTGTCGAAATTCAATCGAAACAAAGAAAATTCCATTCACATGATCAAAAATGTCAGTAGAGGAAATCAACATACAAAAACAAGTATATGATGCTTACGCATAAAGCATTGATGGAATGAAATCTGCGCCTGTTTCAGCATCCACTATGGGATCAAATTGTTCCTGAACATCACAGATATCAGTCATTACTAAAATCTCGCAATCCACCGCATCGCATCGAATTTATCATGGAAACTATAACTATATACTCACATGAAAGATAGCAACAGCCTTCGAAAGCAGCGCCCGAATTTCTTCAGAGGCAAGCAACTTCCAGTTCAGAATCCTCCATTTTACATCAAGGACAGAATCAGTTTCTACACCTTTTTGCTCACGCTTCTTTTTAATCAAACTTAGGAGGGAATCTGGAACTGGCGCGTCCCCGCGATTCACTAAATTCTGCAAAGAAGCCCGAACTTGAAGACATTCAGAGCCGCAGAACCAGTCCCCTTCAGGTAATTTCTGGTAAAAAATTTTTAAAAAAAACTTTGATCAACAATTGTATATAGTAATGAAAAAAACACAAATCAAAATAACAAGAGAACATTTTGTACCTCTAGGTTTTCGATCTTATGATCCTTCAAACACCCTATGTGAAATTCCTTATTACACTGCAATGACATATCAATATCAATCAGTAATTTAATCAAAACACATAGTGATGTAAGATTTAAAACAATAATTCGAATTCGCGCGAAGCAATACCTGGTCACATATAATTACTGTCCGAGGACCAAAATCTACTAGCTCGAAATCATCTTCCCTAAAACATTGAATACAGTTTGAACAACGTTGAAGAATTTCTTTAAAATTGATCAAGAACACAACAGCAATACTAAAAAGGATGTAAAATGTTCTGGACATAAAAATCACCTGCACAGTTGACATCCACCGTCGACGATATCGAGATCATTTACCGTAAGGGGGCCTCTCTGGCCTCTCTTCCCCGAAACCCTTCGAGTTGCCCGACCTTTTGCGCTACGCCCTTCACGTTTTTCGTTATGGTTTACATTATGACAGCAATATTTGCAGTACCAAATGCGACCTGGTTCAGTTTCAAGAGGCACACATTCTGCAACAGAAAAAAAAGTTACAAATTTGTTTTTTTATAGCAATTGTCCAAATAAAAACATAAAATAGTCAAGAATTCACCTAAGTGAAAAGCTCTTGGGCATCCATCACAGCATAAAAGATGTCCTCCTTGTTCACAGATACTGCAGCGGCCATCGCTGTCGGTACTCACAGAAATTGTCTGCTTTTTCAACATAGAAATGGACAACTCATGTAGTGAGACTTCACCGGCAAATATGTGCCGGTAACTGCAACAAAGAAAACACTGGTCAATTCCCAAAGCACCATACTGAAACACTTGTCTGAGTTTTCCAACACGTGTGGCACGAGTGCCACAGTGACGCGTAGTAACCAACATCTATTAGTACAAGTTAAAATAAAAACTCACGGCTTGCGTCGGGATGCCCAGCCAGCATGTGCTTCAAATGTAGAAGGGCTGACCTGCTCATCATCAAAAAATTTATTCAGAAAAAATGTGTCCGATGTTTACGTGAAGCCGATAGAGGAAGACGGGATAACATTTATGAAAGGATAAGAAAAAGTACCACATTGTTACAGCAACTACACATAATTCCAGGGGTGTCTTTGTCTATTTTACCATCCAATAGTTTCTGCCAACACAATAAAAAAAATCTTGAGGAAAGTGAAGAGTGAAAAAAAATATGTAACTTAAGAACAAGTCGTTATCAAAAGCAACCTCTCCACGAACAATGTATGTCACATTAGCATTATGTTCCAATGCTTGAAAAACCAACTTGTGCAAGCTTTGGTCCCTTTGAAAATTTTAAACACAATGAAGGAAAGTTACATCAACGAGAACACAATAATAACATGGCATGTTAATAAATGAACAAAACGAATACTTTAAAATTTAAACTCATGTAAATTTTCACTCACTTTCTAGTTATTTTCCCCTGACTCTTATTGACAGCTGCGCTGAACTTCATTCCTTTGTATGAGTTTTGAGGCACAGCTTGTTCCGGGGTCCTGAAATAAGCAGGCGCGAATTGAATTAACCATCTGCTCAACTGAATTAACTACATTTTTACACGTGGTTAACTAGATGTCATGCAGTATATAAAAAAGAGGTATACAAACAAAATACCCTGATATAACCGGTGGTGGTGGTGGTGGTGACGGTGGTGGTGATGGTGGTATTGAAACACAGCTATTAATAGTCTCGGTTGTACGAGTTGGTCTAGGATGGCATCCCTTCGATGGATCGCATGAAATGCAGAAGAGTCTCGAGACAACATTAACATCTAGAAAAATAAACAGTATATTTCAAAATCAGTCGTTAATCTTTCCGCAATAGCCATGCAATAACCATGCAAACGCAACAAAAAATGGCGGGAAACTAAACATGAGTTACAATACAATTTTACAAACCTCTACAGTTGACACAGAACTTTGACTTCTTGATGGTAAAGTCTCCAACAGCAGCATCAACATATTCCTCCAATTTGTCTAAAGGAGTGTCAAAAAATATATTCATTACCCAACGAACAGAATTCCCATTTTCGAGGTAAGTATACTCAGGAGGACGCTTGTTTGCACTTCCAGCATGAACCTCAAACACAGCAGGGCTCACAACCTACTCTCGCCAAAACAGTTTAAATATGTATGAGATTACAAACACATGTGATTTTAAAAGCAACATTTGCTAATTTATCTTCATTCACTTACCTTTTCTCCCTTACAAATATCGCAATAACACTCGATTCCATCGCCTTTGATCACTCCCGGTAACGCTTTATCTCCAGGTTTTCGCACCTACAAAAATACACAAACATTCACATATCCAAAATCAATAAGAGAACATAACCGAAGTTCACACCAGCATCCGCTTTAACTTGGCATGGTTCAAGTTGAACCTGCTTGTTAGTTAAAAGTCATTTTTAAAATTTTATTTCAATAGGCAATTATTAAGAAATGAGTACTAGGAGTACTCCAACCCTTACAAGAGAACGATTAAAAAATGCTCGAGATTATAAAATGATGAGAATGACATTTTTATGTGAGAACATGAGAATTAATCTGAACTATTACACTTTAAAATAAGTAGTAGAGATTATGTGTCATTCTTTTTCTTATCTCTCCCCCATTATATTTTCACATAAAAATATCATTCTCATATAATACGTACTCATATATATATATATATATATATATATATATATATATATATATATATATATATATATATATATATATGATATGTTATAAAATGACTCAATTATAATTATGTTTCAAGCGTATAAAATAATTAAAAAATAGATCAATCTAATAAGTAATAAATTAAAATATCTTGTAATAAAAAATTAAAACCAATAGTTAAAAGGTTAAAGTAATTTATAGTATTAAAGAAAAATAAATTATTATTATTAAAATATATGTAATAAAAATAAATACTTGAAATATGTATTAAAATGTTTGTAATAAAATTAATATTAAAAATAAATACATTCAATAATATTTGATTTGTACGATTTTTTTGACCAGTTTAAATTTTAACACCCTTTGAAAAAAAAGTACTATTATTCGTTTTTAATCTCTAAAAGTTTTCTCAAACAATACCTGTCAAATATTTTTCTTTACCATATTTCATGTTGTTAAAAGTTCACAAAAGATTTATGTTGAAATAAGTTTTCATCTTCCATAAAGAGAATAATATTTGTGCATAATTAATAATGTAAATCTTTTTTATATATGCACCCAATCAAACCACTTTAAAGTGACATTTACAAAAATTTATTCTCAAAATATTTTCTAAACATCTACATGGTATGTGGTTAAAATGAAAAAAAAAAAAGGTATATTTATAAGGTGTAAAACTTATTTAATCTTTATGGTAAAAATAATTTTTAATTTATTTTATATATATATATATATATATATATATATATATATATATATATATATATATATATATATATATATATATATATATATATATATATATATATATATATATATATATATATATATATATATATATATATATACATATACATATGAGAGTCACCCGATCCATACGGATAAACCCGATTCATCCGAGATGAGAACTCAATTTCAAATCCCGAATGACGAACCCGATCCATACAAAAAAACCCGATCCATATGGGACGAGAACACAAATTTCAATCCCGATGAAGAACTTCATGCGGAAAAACCTTATCCATGCGGGATGAGAACACAAATTCCAATCCCGGTGAAGAACTAAATCCATGCGAAAAAACCTTATCCATGCAGGATGAGAACACAAATTCCAATCCCGATGAAGAAGGAGATCCATGCGGAGAAACCCTCTCCATCCATGCGAGATGAAAACACAATTTTCAATCTCGATGAAAAACAAGATCCATGCGGAGAAACCCTATCTTTCCATGCGGGATGAAAACATAATTCCAATCCCGATAAAGAATGAGATCCATGCGGACAAACCCTATCCATGCGGGATAAGAACACAAATTCCAATCCCTACCGACACATATTTTTAGGGGAGGCCAAATCCACCCCATTGCCATGTCTCCATGGCTATCTCAAATTGCAAAATTGAAAAACAAACATACAAGAAATCAGTAAGAGTAAGAAATTACCCTGATGCCGCGGATATATTTCACGTTCAATCCATCCAGAATCCTCGAGTCTAGCAGGTCCTTCAGCTTCGAGGGAAACCTCTTGAAGTTGCGAAAAACAGGTTTGAACTTTTTCCCTTTAGTTGACACCTTCAATCTGCGATCTCTACTGGTCTCCCCAATTTCACGAACAGGATGAGATATTTCATCCATTGCCTCAACATTCAAATCATCCACCTCACTCCGAGCTTCTTCTTCACTCGAATTACCATTCACAGCGACACCGATATTTTCCACATCATTTCTTATCCTAGGTTCAGGAACATGAACCATACTCCGGTTATTTCTTGGCCTGGTTCGACTGAGAGACGTCGAACGACCACGACAGATCTTTGAGTGAGTCTCATAGGCGCGACGAAACTCTCTCTTATAACCCGGACGGACCTTAGTCACATTAACATACTTCTCAGAATTAGACCTCTTTGCCATTGATATGTGAGAAATGGTTCAATCAATGAAAAAAGAGGGGTTTCAAAAGCTGAGTATAGCTCAGAAATTATTTTGTGGCAAAGTGCATGCACTCTGGATGGGAATATGAAATGAATGGAGATGAAGAGTATGGTTTGAGAAGAAATTGGGTTGAACAAAAGAACTGAAGTGAATGGGATAGGGTTTGCTCTTAAGAACAGGTTACCTTTGAAGAAGGAGAATAGGTCCCTTCTATTGAATTACAAAAGTAACCAAACTATTACAAAATATTTTTGTTTGTGTATTTTTTTGGACAAGAATCACTAGTATATATAGAGATCTAAAATATATAAAAATATTAAAAGAAATTGTTTAATATATAAGAAAACTTTAATACATTTACTTTATTTAATAATAATTTTTTTATTATCGAAAAATAATTTTCTAGATTTTGTTGGTGAACACTCCTATACCCTTAGAGTTTGGTTAGGTTCTTATGTATCATTTATTCATTGAATGTCAGGTCATTTTTTATAATAATTTATTTTAAAATAAATTAAAACTTAAATTGGATTTCGTAGCTTATATGGCAATAAAAAAATATATTTGATAACAATTTTTTTATCACGCATTTATAATTTATTTTATTAATTTATAGTTTTTTTTTATACGCTATTTCAAATTAGTTTATACTTTACATTTTAATATTTTTTTGTTAACTTTAATCTTTGTTATTTTAACTAAAATTTATTTTATCTTTTATAATTTATTTTAATTTAAAATAAAACAATTATTTATTAAATGTAAAGAGTATCAAACAATTATGTGATTTTACATTTATCTTCTAATTAAACCGTTAATTTTATCAAATACTTAAATTAACTTATCCTCCGTGAATAGGAAACGATAGAGATGATATAATCAGTTTTTATATTTAAATAATCAAATGAATGAAATACTCAACCTTATCCTCTAATTATATATCGGTCAAACTTGTAACTTGTGAGAAGGACTTAAATAGAATTAAATAACGCAAATTAAAAAAAAAAAACGCATTATTCTCTGTATCTTTTGCTAATTGCCAGACTTGCATTGTCTGTATCTGCAATTCTTTATAAGCGTTTATTGATTTCTATTTTTATAATTTATTTTTTATTTATTTAATTCAACAATATTTAATTTGCAATATTTTTATTTTTGTGTTTTAATAATTTAACTTTAAATATTTTTTATCGTAAAAGTATCACCCCAGTGCCCCGGGTTACATTAGCGTTACTAGAGTAATGTCATTAACGAATAGAGTTACTCGAAAATTAAATAGTTGATAACTACTTTAAAACATTTGTGACTAAAGAGAGGTAATTAAATGTTCAAGTAGTGATAGACCGCATGAAAGGGCCGACAAAGGATTCCAAAGGGGAACTTAATCGTTTTCCTCATAGATATTTAAACAACTATTTTATATATGTATTTTGATAGTTTTAGAAAAACTCAAGGAATTGCGTGCATCCCTTGTTACATTTACGTTTCACTATACTTCTTATAACAAGTACACTTACCCCAGTCAACTTCGAATTAACAAAAATCTCTATAGATATTATTAAAATATGCTCACTTTTTGTGACTTTTGTTGCAACAACATTATATTGAGATGGACAAACGTTTTTACCACCAACAAAATGGTGTCATTGTCAAGGATTGTTGATCACTTCAACTAGACAATAATACGCGAAAATATTTTAAGCTAGGAGCATTTGAATTGGGTTAATTTTATTTTTATTTTTATATTAATTTTTCAACTTTGAGTTTTTTATATTACTAGATACTACTGCGGGGATCTATTGATCTATTGTTTAATTCTTTGTAGCACATGCATTAAGACGTAAAACCAATTTGAATGGATGCAAGCCCTATATCAGAACGTATGTTAAATCTTATGTGTCACTTTCGTGATGTAACACCCAAAAACTCTGACTCTTTATTTATAAAAGATTAATCAAATATTTCTTCAAGATAAGGTGTTACACATACTTAACATGCATACTCTTTCAATATGATGAACCTCTGTGTTGTACACAACCTCGGAGAATTCTGAACCAGAATCTTAGATTTATGGGAGATCAAAGGTGCGAAGAGAATCTTCTCCATTTAAAAAGATGAGAGGACTGATCTCAAGCATCTTTTGCGCATAAGCAATGCCACTTTCTTTCTAAATAGAAATGGCGTAGCGGAAACACATAACTCCTTCTCCATCATGTTGAAGAAGTTTTGCAAAGTCTCTTTTGGAAATACATAATTCTTTTCCCAAGAATTTTAAACAAATGTAACCACCTGGAGAGATAAACGCATGAATCCAAAAGTCTTTGACCAGTTCAGGATAAACTAGACCTTTCAATCGATCAAAAAAGGTTTCCCACCCTTGAATCTTCAAGACATTAGTGAGGTCGTACCTATTTTCCTTAAGATTATTGAAATCCACTCGTAATTTGCAGATAACATATAATTGTTCAACCGGAATGGAAAGATGAATGTTTGCGTGTTATTCTTGTTGAGCCGATAAACCTTGAACAGACAGTTGAGCATTTTGTTGTTGTTGCTGTTGTTGAGCAGTTGAGTGTTGTTGTTATTGAGACATCTTTTAAGATGAACGGGAACACGAACACAACAAGGGCTTTAGGGTTTGATAGTTTTTAGGGCACAAAGAGCGAAAGTGTGTGAAGTGGATTCCTATGGGAAGACTGATAAAAAACATTCTTGTGGAAAGTGGACTAGTGGACTAGTGGGGGCTTTAAAATTAACTCGTAACTTGGAAGTATCGATTGGAAAACCTCTAGATGGATGAAACTTAGTAAATATGGGAATAATATCTGAAGCTTTTATTCCTTCGGATGATCTAGATGAAGAACCTATCTTCAAAAGAAGATTAGTTGAGTAAGATTATCCAGCATACAATCTTGCAAGATTTTTGGAATCTCTTTCTCAAAGATACACAACTATGTTCCCAAGGAAAATATTTCCCATTCCTCAACTGTCTTCTGATATGAAGAAGAAGAGAAATTTGCTCAAAACACATACTAAAGATGGATCAAATGGGCATGTTAAGAAGAAAGAAAAATCTAAGTCTCACTCCAGTAAGGACTCTTTATCTACGTCTACTATTCTGAATGAAAGTAATAATTCATCCTCTTTTATCCAAACCTCTTCCACTCAACCCACTATAACAAACCTAAACCCTCCACCCATCATTTAACCTAAACTCACTAGTTCTGAAGCATTGGCTTTCGGAGCCTCTCCACTGTTCTTCAAACAAGTCTTAAACACCACAATCATCTTATCACTCCGACAAAAAATATTCCTCTACCATCTTACATAGATAAACATATGAGCGCATCAGAAAGATCTTTAACTAACCTTGATCATCCGGAAATAGTTCAATGTTCTAAAGAAGAAATTCTTGGAATCATTGCTTTCCCGGATATAGACCCCAATTCTTACATCACTCCTTCTAATCCCCTTTTTCTTCGAACCAACATACCTCCACCTTCCTCTAATGAATTATTACTCAATTTTAAACATAAGGCTCTAGACCATCCACAGTTCTTAGTAGATTTCCGCTCTTCAGGATTGGATCTAGAAGAGAGTGACTTCCTCTAGAATGACTTCAAGCAATGGATGCACTCTAGCCCTTCTGAAGTTCAATTCTTCTGCTTCAAGGAAGCTATGAGGAAGAGAAATGCTGAAATTACTGCAAGCCAGCTAGCTTCTGTTCCTCCAATGCTTTATCTTCCTGCTATGGAAGTTCCCACTCTTGAAGATCATGCTTCAGGTCAACAGGATCTCACTATGGCTGGGATTCCTTCAGAGAGGTTAGTTGGTGATACCTCTAACGTGGAGAAGGTACATGCATCTGGATCTGGTGATGTGTCTGCTCTGCTACAACAAAATCTAGAAGAGTTTAGAACAAAAAAAGCCTTTGTTAGGTAGAAATTTGCAGAAGGAGAAAATAGGCATGAAGAACAAGAAGTTGTGAACAATGGGATTTTGAAGATGCTGTAAGAGATCTCCTCAAAGTTGTCTAGAAAACCTTAGCCTTATTTTTTTTCCTTTTTCCTTTTGGATATTAGCTTCTTTTGTTTTCTTTTCCTTTTAACGTTAAAATTATGTACTTTCTCAGACTTATCAATGAAGTGTTATCTTTTTGGTTATTTTGTTAAAGTATTTTTGATTTTTGACAAAGGGGGAGAAGTAAAGATGATTTTGATATATCTTTTATCAAAAGATCTTTCCCATAAAGAATATAAGAGATTTTTGGTGTCTAACATGTTTGACTCAAGAACTTTGTAAAAGTTTACTGAAATTTTATAGACATGCAAAAATATGGAAGAAAATCATAAGCTTATTCAAGATTTGAAATCCAGAAAGTTTAAATGATCTGAACATGGTAAATATTCTGATGAACCTCGCTCTAAAGCTTAGTGCATATTCACAAATAGGTTCTGTCAATAAGGTTAAACCAATATCTATCAATTCATCGCTTTTTGATAGCAAGCCAGTGTCATACCCCAAAATTTGCCCACAAGTTCGAATCCCACTACTGACAATTTTTTGCTACTAACTTAATTTCCACTTTTAAAATCACAAAAAAAAAAATATATATATAAGTTTTTAATATTTAAATTGGTATTTTCATATTTTTATTATTTATTGCTTATTAAAAGATGTTTTTTTTACTTTATTCACATTTTATTCACAAAACAAATAAAAAAATCATAAAATAATAAAAAGATTCAAAAATAGTTTTTTTTATAGTTAAGCGTTAATCTTTGTTTTATGCGTGCTTTAGGTAAAATTATAAAATATAAATAAAATAAAAAAAAAGAAGAAGATTTTTAATATTTATTTAACTCTAGATCCAAGCCCATTTATTTTTATTTAACCTAATTCTCTATTATATAAACTAACAATTGACACTTTTCCTAACCTAGTCTCTCACTCTCACAGATAGTACACTGACATCCACCAAATTTTTGAGAACCCTTATTTTGTTGGCCGACAGTCACCCGCTAAGCAAACACACAACAATCATCAAACTGAAGCAACTTGCATCATCCCTGTCGCAGCAACATTGGACCCGACCAGCGAACCCATCATCAAATTCACCTATAAACTCGTCCCTGTTTCAATCTCTCACAGATTTATCTGCTTCAACAACTCAGCAACAGCCTGCGGCAACACACCTCTTCCGACAACTCACAACTTCTATCAATCCGCATCGAACAACATTTTTACTCCTTCATATATTCTGTTAATGATCACCATAACACTTGTTTATATCTTTGCAGCAAATCAAATCCAAGGAGGAGATTAAGAATAAAGAAGGAGAAGAAGCATAGGTGTGAAACCGCGAAGTCACCGCATCCAAATCGCGCAACACCACCGTGAGCATCGCTTCCTCCGCACCGGTCCCGTAGGTCCGACCAAACTTTTCTCAGTCGCGACAGCACCAACAACGGCGTCAGATCTATGCTTCAACATTCATCGCTCACTGCATCCTTGCAACGACTCTGGACTCATCATCAGCGCGCAATCTCGCGTCAGCATGCGGACCTTTCGCGACTTGCAGCTCCGTTGACACTTCTACAACGCAACCTACAGATTTTAAGAAGCAAACGTATCATCCTCATTCTCGCCGTTCAATCCGACGCCTTGTCACCTTCAACACCTCGTATCGAAATCAATCGGTAGCGTATTCTAATCTCCCAAATGTATTTTCATTTTCTCCTTGCATGATCTAATGTATAATTTGGGTTTCGGTTTCGATTCGAGATTTTGTGAGCGGTTGCTCTAGATGATTCATGTGTGAGGAGAGTTTTGATTGAGAATTGTGAATAACTTCTTGTTGTTAAAGCTTGAGGATATGAAAGAGATGAACAGAGAGTATTGAAGGAGAAGGATAAGGTTTGTGTTGTTGGGATAATGTGTGTGAAGAGTTTGTGTGAGTGAAGAGAATGAGAGGCGGATGGAGACAAGATTGAGTGGGGGCGGCTCACGTTAGGTTCAGGCTTACTACTTGTTCTAAGTTTGTTTTAATTCATAAAATTGTTAAAGTATAAAATACATATATTCAAAGTACCAAAAAACATGTTTATGAAGATTTTATTAAAACTCTAAAAACATGTTAGAACTAAATTCCATTTTCTATATATGATAAAACTAAAAAATTATGTCCTTATTTGCTAATGTCTTTTTTGGAATTTAACATGATTATCTCAATTTTTGCTTTTTTTCTTTTAATCAATAATTGTTTATGTTTTATTTATCATTTTTATATTCTCCTACCATTTTCTTGTTTATTGCGAGGTACATTCGAGCTATTTCTCTACTCCCTCGGATATTCGCAAATTCATCCTCAATCTCCTCCACTGGATCTAAAGCACCAGGTTTCCTCCGACTACGCGCCACGCCAATCCAGAAGCTAAGTCCCTGATTTCTGTATTTATTTAAATATTTATTTTTGCTTCTTTTTATTAAATTAGGGTTTATTCAAATACCAATGAATCAGCCATACACTCACTGCTTTCTTTTTTTCTTTTGCCAATTCTTCAATGGTCAGGGTCAATGCTTCATGTTCAAGGCAAACCTTTGTCCATCAACCTTCATCAATCAAGGCTAAAGGTTCATCAAATTGCCAAAGCTACGAGTTTGGTAACCCTAAACTCTACTTTATCTCAGTTATTACTTATGTCAAACCCTATTAAGGGATCCGCTGGTTTCATTGTCCCCTTCCCCATATTATCCCCATATTATTATGTATCTGTTCCTGGTTTGTATTGACTGGCCTTGAAGGCACTTAAATTGTGATATTATATTACTGCGTGGTTAGTAATTTAAGGAGTGCAAACCATGAACTGAACATAGATCACCTAACTACAAGATAAATGTAATCGAAGTTAACCACGTGAATGTTGCACCCACACACCTTTAGGGTAATCCCTCTGGTTGCCTTTGTTGCCTGTTGCCTTGTTGCCTTTGAGTGTACAAAATAGTCAAAGTCCCTCGATTCCGAGGATACCTAAAGCAAAATAAATGTTGCCCTAAGTTCATTATCATCATCAATGTTGTCCCTCGAAGTTGCCTCGGTAAAAACATGATGATTGTCCCAATTGCTAGGGTATCCTCGCATGATGCCTAAAAGATTAATGACTATTCTATCCTTCCCTTAGACTACCTGCCCTCTTTATGGCATGGGACAGTCTTATGGCGAATGATAACTCGATGACCCTTACACATCCAATTGAAAGACTTCTTGCCCTCTCATGGTATGGATAGATCCTTTCGCCTCGAAAAGCTAAAAGAACGAATTTTCAAACTTAGGGTAGTTGCTACTAATTGCTTGCTCTAAATTCAAAAACTATTTTCTCACTCTTTTCAAATCAAATTCAAAAAGACTACGCTTATTTACAAGCTAAAGTTCTTATTCAAAATTTCTATTCATACACTGTTTTTTTTAAAACAAATTCAAACAAACAAAAGTGAGCTAAGCAATTAAGAGCCCATGGATAACCATGGATGCAAAGGGTGCCTTACACCTTCCCTTTGCATAACTTACCCCCCGAACTCAAAATCTTTTAAAAGGTCTTTTTCTGTTCTTTTAGCCTTTCCTTAAATTGGATAAAATAAAAGTCGGTGGCGACTCTTGCTATCCGGACATTTCGATTATAAAAAGTCAGTTCACCGTATTACAGAACTGGCGACTCTGCTGGGGATGCTTTCGAATAAAAGAGGGGTTACCTTAAAGTTTAGGATCACTTTAATTGTTTGATTTGTTTGCTTTATATTTCAAAGGTTGTTTTGGGTATTTACTTGTGTGAAAGATCCTAACCCGGATCTGAGAACCTTAGGTAAATGGCGTGAGACCAAGGAGACTGCACAGCGTATACTGATGTGGTTGATATGGTGGCCATCGTTAGTGTGACACATTTGTTTGTCCTGGTGTTCCTTGGGATCCGACTTGAGGAAACACTTGGCTGCTGCGTGGTGTCATTAAGCACTAATTTGCCCTAGAACCCTAGTTAAACTTGACTTTGGCCTATTAGCAAGTAGCGAGATAGCTGGCTTTGGTTCCGATCGGAGTTGGTTGATACTCGAAGCTACACTCATATGGACTGGACTTTCAGGACCTTCTTGGTTGGTGATTCGATTGCCGAACTGAGATAAGCGCCTTCGAGAAAGGTCAATGATATGAGCTCCCTAGAACCCGATCTTTATATAGGACAGGTTGAACCAACTTAACTTCAGTGGGGGGTACTTACCTACCAACTTCATGCAAGCCTTTAAACCTAAGGACTCTTGTGTGACCTGTTTGTTATCTAACTTTCTATTTCCTTGCAGGATTGCTTGTAGGACATTTCGTCCTCATTACCTTATGCTCTAACTTTCTATTTCCTTGCAGGATTGCTTGTAGGACATTTTGTCCTCATTACCTTATGCTCTAACTTTCTATTTCCTTGCAGGATTGCTTGTAGGACATTTCGTCCTCATTGCCTTACGCTTTAACTTTCTACTTTCTTGCAGGATTTGCCTGTAGGAAAATTTGACCTTATGCTTTACTTAATGCATTGCATCTGCATGACATCATGACACCATGAGCATAACATGATTTAACTAACCCTTTTAAGGATCTTAGGAATTTATGGCGCACAATTTTAAGTGCTCTTATCAAGGACGAATTTCCTAATCAAGGGGCAAGAGGATTTACTTTCATCCGGCCGCATACTTTCCTATTCAAAGACTCGATACCTAGCAAGGGGCAAGAGGATTTATTTTCCTTTGGCCACATACCTTCCAATAACAGAAGTATCCTGAATCAGAGGCGATGATCCACTCGATGTGGTGAGCTTGATTCTCAAAGAAGGATGTTCAAAGACAAGAGTCAGAATTCTTCAAACAAATATGCGACCAAATCACTTTCCAATGTTGCTAACTAAATTCCTTAAAGATCCTTGAAAAACATTTCATTTGCATTCATGACATCGCATATTTCTAACTTTGTTTTCAGGTTCCGCCTCGACAATCATTCCTCTCAGATATAATCGAGCGGGAGATTCATTCTGACAAGCCCTTTTACATTCCAAAACTTCGTCAAATAACTCATCGACTCTAACAAGCAAGCATTCTCTATCAGATATGGTCTAACGTGCGACCCGTTCCGGTATTCCCTATCAGATATGGTCCAATGTGTGACCCGTTCCGGTATCTTCAGTCAGATATGGTCTAATGTATGACTCGTTCTGGCATTATTCATCAGATATGGTCTAATGTATGACTCGTTCTGACATTCCCCTTCAGATATGGTTTAATGAATAACTCGTTCTGATATCCTTCAACCGATATAGTCCAATGTATGACTCGTTCTGACATTCCAACAGATATGGTCTAACGTACGACTCGTTCTGCTATTCCTCAACAGATATAGTCTAATGTATGGATCGTTCTGATATTCCTCCTCAGATATGGTCTAATGTATGACTCGTTCTGACACTCCTCTACAGATATGGTCTAAAGCATGACCCGTTCTGGTCTTCTCAATTAGATACACATTCCGGAAGCTCGAACCCCGGATACTCTGAATCTCTACACCAAGTCCTACAACAACGACGCAAGCCAGATGCACCTAAGCATCAATTCACCAAAATCCAGAGCCTTCCGCTCAAACATTACGACATCTGTTGAAGATCAGATTAATTACTCGGAGGGATGCTCCTAAGAATTCTAAACACCTATGGCTATAAACTCAATGCGAGGTGCGCGTACCGTTCCAATATTCCTGGACATCACAAAAACAATTGCTGGACATTGAGGAATAAGATTCAAGATCTGATCAATGATGGGAAAGTCAAATTCAATCCTCCTGAAACTCCGGTGGTGATCACTTCTCCTATGCCTAGTCATGACAAGACTGACTAACGTCTAGACGGACAAACTTCTGGATCATTAGATCTACTTTCATTTGCAAGTTTCTCTTCTGTTTGTTTAAACATTCGACTTATGATAGACATTATCTGTTTTAATAATCATCATCAGTGCATTGCATATGTTTGTCTTGAATAAATTATTTCGCTATCACTCATCTAAACTGCATCTTTACTTTGCATATGTTTTATGATACTCAACTCCTGCTAAAGCTGTATACCTTTTGAGGGAGGATGACGAAAAAGATACCGCAACCTCATACAATATGCTTTTGAACGGACTATGTTGACGATGTACAGGCATTGTTTCAATTCCTAAACAGTGGAGATATAAGGATGTTAATCCCTCGTCAACCCCTTTTGAGCCTAAGAAGTAGAAGTTTATTTTTTGCACTAATTAAAACCCTTGATCATAACCTGGGGCAGGGTAGTTCTCAGTTAATTTGGTTCTGCATTCTATTTTAAGAGAATCATTCAGTACACCTTTCAACAAAGGTTTCAATCACAAGCGTTCGTCCGCACACATCAAAGAAGTGTTGGAGATGCCAATTAAAAGACAATGATGATTCATCAATCATTAAGTAAGGCAGTCAATATCTTTCAAAAAGAAAAAAAAATGAAAAAACATATATACAAAGAAAAGCCTGCTAAGTCAAAAATCAAAAAGATGACTTAGGCAAAAATCAAGGCATCCCGCTGACTGTAAGCTCAAAATAGACAGTTCAGGCAAAAGTTAGGGATATCAAAAAGACAAAAAAAAAAAGAGAAGAAGTCAATAAATTCTTGAACAACACAATGTTGTGAATACCAAAAGAAAGAAGTGACTGCCATCTCAAAAGTTCTCTTCGCTTGTGAACCATCATCATTATCAAAGGTGCAAATCCAAAAGTCTCTTGGAACCTGAATGCATAAGTTGAATTAACTGAGCTTAAGACTGAAGATCATCACGAAGAGGGGTGGGTATAATCAAATTTTGAGCCTTTATCCTTTGTTTCTTAAACCGTGAACCAAGCCACGTTACAACCCTTGAAAGTCCTAATTGAAGCATGGTTAGTTCGAAAGCATACTGTCACCAAAAAGGTATCCTGACTCCTTAAGGTTTGCTACAAATGTTGACTTGACACTTCGTCTTTTACAAACATCACATTGTTACAAACAACATGTTTTTACAAATATCACGCTTTTACATCTTTTGTTTTAAGGGTTTTTTAAAAAAAAAATTTTAAGGCAAACGTATGCATTGCATCTCATGACTTCATTATTAAACAAATTCTGCTACATAATTTCAAATATTAGCATCAGAAAGAACTTGCAACAGGGTACAATTAATGATCGAAAGTTATCCCAACAGACAATATTACTCCAAGAAGCCATGTCTCCTACGTATACAAGGGGTATGGCACGCTTTGCCTGATCAATCTGGGACAATCAAGTCAAGATTCCAAACAGTCAGGGGCATCATCCTAAATGTACAATTACTAGGGGCATGTCACCTATAGTATACATTTCATAAAGTCCTCGCGAGACGAATCTCTTCAAGTTCCTATTAGCTGGGGGCAAAGTATACAAGGCATGTTCAACGCCTCGATCAATATCCATTGGCATGTTCTAATCAACACAATTCCAGGAATGGCAAGTACTATAATACTGGGGGCAACTTCCACCCATGTCTCCCCAAAGAGCCGGGTTCACAAGAACATATCCCCACAGAGTAATCATTAAGAAGATATCTTCAAACATACTCGTCCCGACAAAGATATGACTCCCCAACAGAGTTTACATCCTCAACACTATCGGTTCTTCAACTGTGCCCTTCTCCAACATAGTGTATTAATATCTCTAATCCCCAATCAGGGTACATCAAGTTACTGATCATCCCCAAGCAAAAATCATAAATCCCCAGCTGAGCATCTTTCAAGACGAAATCAAACATCAAAATCACAGAGACCTGGAGATCTATATTCTCGACTAAGACAACATAAATCATATTCGCATACCACATGACACAAGCATATTCATACATCACATACATCACTGCATAACAAATCCATAACATACGAAGTTTCTCATTTATTTTGAGATATTCATTACATAAACGCATGCATCATGACATAAGAAAACTAACCTCTATTTGCAAGAGTTAAGTCGACACCTTTGACGGATCCTTAACAATCTATTTTCAAGTATTAAGTCGACACCTTTGACGGTTCCTTAATATATCAAGAGTTAAGTCGACACCTTTGACGGTTCCTTAACGACACACTTCAGATATAAGTCGACACCTTTGACGGTTCCTTATACAATCTATCTGCATATCTGAGTCGATACCTTTGACGGTGCCTCAATGATATGCTTCAAAGTTAAGTCGACACCTTTAACGGTTCCTTAACAACCCACATCAAGAGTTAAGTCGACACCTTTGACGGTTCCTTAACAACACACCTCAGATTTAAGTCGATACCTTTGACGGTTCCTTAAATAACCCAACACAGATTTGAGTCGATACCTTTGACGGTTCCTCAACATTCAAACAAAAAAAAAGAATACAGAAAAAGCAGAAATTCCACAACAATCCATACTCCAACAACTACCAGATGGCATCTTTAAAGCCCATCTCCGACAAAAGTTCCTACCTCAGCTAGGGCAAATTTCTTGGTATTCTAGTGTTCAATCATCTTCCACCTTCAGATACCGACTGGCATACAAACCACTCTACATCTTCAAGTTTAAGATAATTGAACAGGGGCAGCTGTCATACCCCAAAATTTGCCCACAAGTTCGAATCCCACTACTGACAATTTTTTGCTACTAACTTAATTTCCACTTTTAAAATCACAAAAAAAAAAAAATATATATAAGTTTTTAATATTTAAATTGGTATTTTCATATTTTTATTATTTATTGCTTATTAAAAGATGTTTTTTTTACTTTATTCACATTTTATTCACAAAACAAATAAAAAAATCATAAAATAATAAAAAGATTCAAAAATAGTTTTTTTTATAGTTAAGCGTTAATCTTTGTTTTATGCGTGCTTTAGGTAAAATTATAAAATATAAAATAAAATAAAAAAAAAGAAGAAGATTTTTAATATTTATTTAACTCTAGATCCAAGCCCATTTATTTTTATTTAACCTAATTCTCTATTATATAAACTAACAATTGACACTTTTCCTAACCTAGTCTCTCACTCTCACAGATAGTACACTGACATCCACCAAATTTTTGAGAACCCTTATTTTGTTGGCCGACAGTCACCCGCTAAGCAAACACACAACAATCATCAAACTGAAGCAACTTGCATCATCCCTGTCGCAGCAACATTGGACCCGACCAGCGAACCCATCATCAAATTCACCTATAAACTCGTCCCTGTTTCAATCTCTCACAGATTTATCTGCTTCAACAACTCAGCAACAGCCTGCGGCAACACACCTCTTCCGACAACTCACAACTTCTATCAATCCGCATCGAACAACATTTTTACTCCTTCATATATTCTGTTAATGATCACCATAACACTTGTTTATATCTTTGCAGCAAATCAAATCCAAGGAGGAGATTAAGAATAAAGAAGGAGAAGAAGCATAGGTGTGAAACCGCGAAGTCACCGCATCCAAATCGCGCAACACCACCGTGAGCATCGCTTCCTCCGCACCGGTCCCGTAGGTCCGACCAAAATTTTCTCAGTCGCGACAGCACCAACAACGGCGTCAGATCTATGCTTCAACATTCATCGCTCACTGCATCCTTGCAACGACTCTGGACTCATCATCAGCGCGCAATCTCGCGTCAGCATGCGGACCTTTCGCGACTTGCAGCTCCGTTGACACTTCTACAACGCAACCTACAGATTTTAAGAAGCAAACGTATCATCCTCATTCTCGCCGTTCAATCCGACGCCTTGTCACCTTCAACACCTCGTATCGAAATCAATCGGTAGCGTATTCTAATCTCCCAAATGTATTTTCATTTTCTCCTTGCATGATCTAATGTATAATTTGGGTTTCGGTTTCGATTCGAGATTTTGTGAGCGGTTGCTCTAGATGATTCATGTGTGAGGAGAGTTTTGATTGAGAATTGTGAATAACTTCTTGTTGTTAAAGCTTGAGGATATGAAAGAGATGAACAGAGAGTATTGAAGGAGAAGGATAAGGTTTGTGTTGTTGGGATAATGTGTGTGAAGAGTTTGTGTGAGTGAAGAGAATGAGAGGCGGATGGAGACAAGATTGAGTGGGGGCGGCTCACGTTAGGTTCAGGCTTACTACTTGTTCTAAGTTTGTTTTAATTCATAAAATTGTTAAAGTATAAAATACATATATTCAAAGTACCAAAAAACATGTTTATGAAGATTTTATTAAAACTCTAAAAACATGTTAGAACTAAATTCCATTTTCTATATATGATAAAACTAAAAAATTATGTCCTTATTTGCTAATGTCTTTTTTGGAATTTAACATGATTATCTCAATTTTTGCTTTTTTTCTTTTAATCAATAATTGTTTATGTTTTATTTATCATTTTTATATTCTCCTACCATTTTCTTGTTTATTGCGAGGTACATTCGAGCTATTTCTCTACTCCCTCGGATATTCGCAAATTCATCCTCAATCTCCTCCACTGGATCTAAAGCACCAGGTTTCCTCCGACTACGCGCCACGCCAATCCAGAAGCTAAGTCCCTGATTTCTGTATTTATTTAAATATTTATTTTTGCTTCTTTTTATTAAATTAGGGTTTATTCAAATACCAATGAATCAGCCATACACTCACTGCTTTCTTTTTTTCTTTTGCCAATTCTTCAATGGTCAGGGTCAATGCTTCATGTTCAAGGCAAACCTTTGTCCATCAACCTTCATCAATCAAGGCTAAAGGTTCATCAAATTGCCAAAGCTACGAGTTTGGTAACCCTAAACTCTACTTTATCTCAGTTATTACTTATGTCAAACCCTATTAAGGGATCCGCTGGTTTCATTGTCCCCTTCCCCATATTATCCCCATATTATTATGTATCTGTTCCTGGTTTGTATTGACTGGCCTTGAAGGCACTTAAATTGTGATATTATATTACTGCGTGGTTAGTAATTTAAGGAGTGCAAACCATGAACTGAACATAGATCACCTAACTACAAGATAAATGTAATCGAAGTTAACCACGTGAATGTTGCACCCACACACCTTTAGGGTAATCCCTCTGGTTGCCTTTGTTGCCTGTTGCCTTGTTGCCTTTGAGTGTACAAAATAGTCAAAGTCCCTCGATTCCGAGGATACCTAAAGCAAAATAAATGTTGCCCTAAGTTCATTATCATCATCAATGTTGTCCCTCGAAGTTGCCTCGGTAAAAACATGATGATTGTCCCAATTGCTAGGGTATCCTCGCATGATGCCTAAAAGATTAATGACTATTCTATCCTTCCCTTAGACTACCTGCCCTCTTTATGGCATGGGACAGTCTTATGGCGAATGATAACTCGATGACCCTTACACATCCAATTGAAAGACTTCTTGCCCTCTCATGGTATGGATAGATCCTTTCGCCTCGAAAAGCTAAAAGAACGAATTTTCAAACTTAGGGTAGTTGCTACTAATTGCTTGCTCTAAATTCAAAAACTATTTTCTCACTCTTTTCAAATCAAATTCAAAAAGACTACGCTTATTTACAAGCTAAAGTTCTTATTCAAAATTTCTATTCATACACTGTTTTTTTTAAAACAAATTCAAACAAACAAAAGTGAGCTAAGCAATTAAGAGCCCATGGATAACCATGGATGCAAAGGGTGCCTTACACCTTCCCTTTGCATAACTTACCCCCCGAACTCAAAATCTTTTAAAAGGTCTTTTTCTGTTCTTTTAGCCTTTCCTTAAATTGGATAAAATAAAAGTCGGTGGCGACTCTTGCTATCCGGACATTTCGATTATAAAAAGTCAGTTCACCGTATTACAGCCAGGATCTGAGATAAAGAACCAGACATTCCTAGTCAGATTCTGATGGAGTTGTAAACAGGGAAGTATTCCTTTCCTACTATCTTTCTTTTACTTCAAAATTATTTTGTAAGTCTTGAGTTTAGGGGGAGCCTCTGTACAAGCTTAAATTAATTTTGAGAGTTTAATTCTCAGGGGGAGTTGCTTAGCTAATCTCTAATTTTTTATGTGATTTAAATCTTGTATAAATTGTCCATTAAAATACATGGTTTTGTCATCACCAAAAGGGGGAGATTGTATGAACAAAAATTGGTTTTGCATTTGGCCTTATGTTTTGATGATAACAAGACATGATATCTTAGAGAATAATTTAGTACTCTAACAGTTTCTGTCTAGTGTGTAGCTTTTGCTAGCAGGTACTAACTCTGAAGAAAAGACGTGTGATGTCATCAGGTTCTGAACTCAACACATTTTGACTCTAGCAGAAACCAGCGTGTTTACAGATTCAGCCAAGCTCTAGAATGCTTCTATAACAACGATTTTGATGAACGTTGGTGATAGAGCTTATTAACAAGGCTTTCATGAAATAGATTTTGGGGCCTCTTCTAGCTCTGAGATTCTGTTGTCCAAGTTATGAAGATTGTGAAGACAAAGCTTCTAAAGACGAAGTGCTAAATTTATGAAGATAAGGTTCTGGATGAACAAGTTTTGAAGACTCTGAAGACTTAGGCTTTGAAGATTTGAAGACCAAGTGTGGAAGTTCTGAACACAATGTTTTGGATGAACAAGTTCGGAAGACTCTGAAGACTTAGGTTCTAAAGTATCAAAAGACCAAGTGCTGAAGAACCTAAAGATATGGTTCTGTTCAAATAAGTTCCAAGGAATCTGAGGACTTAGGTTATGGTAACTCAATGTTTTGGTCCTTCTAAATATGCTTCAACATCTTTTATCTGAAGCCTCTGAAGAATAGAAGATAAAGTTAAAGTTTAGATTCACGTGAGGAAACAATAAGTAGTATCTACTCTTCTGCTACTCAGATAGGGTGGTGCTAGGTCATTACTACTATACAATATTGTCTACCACTCCCTCACTGACCTTTGGAACAATACAGTTGGAATTAAGTATTCCAATTCTACCCTTCAACAGATTTCTTTCTTAGGCTATAAGATAAAGACTTGAAAGCTTAAAGAAAGAGAGGTTGATGACAAGAAAAAAATTACAAAACTTATACTGAAGCGCTGCTAAAATCACTCTGATCATTTCTTTGTATAGTTTTCTAAGCAAGTGAACTTTTGTTCGTTAACTTGCAGCAAGTGAGATTTTGTTCAATACTTGCTTAACATTTTTTTTGTTATTTGATTATATTTCAAATTTGTGTTATCTGCTTTCAAGAAGCAACTCTGTAAACACAAACCTTTGTATTCAACTAGTGAAGTTGAAGGTTCCTTGAGAGGTTACGACTTTAGTCAAAATTCTCAAGAAGACACTGACAATTAGTCTTTGTGGTTTGCAACAAGTGACAATTAGTCTTTGTTGTGGTTTACAATATTAAAAAATAGTCTTTATTCTGGTTCTGGAATCAGTTTTGTTATAGTGGAATAAGTCCTTGTTGATAAAGTGAAATCATTTTGGTGGGTGGAGTGGACTAACTTCGTTAATAGTGAACCAGGAGAAAAGTAATTGTGTCATTTATATTTATTCTTGTGTTCTTGCATTTTGATTTAGGAAGAAATTGATTTTAATCCTTGAAACCCAATTCAAACCCCCATTTCTTGTGTTTCACGCACCTTCAGAAAGACCGCTCTAAAGGCGAAAAATGAAGTAGTTATGCTTCGTCAGCAGATCGAAACGAATATCAGTAGGTTTGAGTGTAGTCTAAGCATCTTTTATGTTTCCGAATCTTAGAAATCAAGTTCTCTAAGTCAATGCAAAAGCCTCCCAAATTTGGATAATACAATGGGAAAGGAAATCCTGACGAGCACGTACAACTTGTTAATGAACAGGTAAACTACTAAAACACCGACGAAGCTTCAAAATGAAAGTTATTTGTCTTAATGCTAGTTGGACAGGATAGACTATGGTTCATTGGTCTTCCTGCAATTGCATCAAATAATGGGAGGATTTTTTCAATCTGCTTACTACATATTTTACGACCCAAAAGAGACAACTGTTTACCGTAGCTTCCTTAAATAGAATTATGCAAGAAGCGATTAAGAGCTTACAGTTGTGTATCAATCGATTCACTCGGGTCGCAATAGAAGTAGAAGGAACCAAATAATCCCTCCAATGTTGGATCTTTGAGAATGACCTCCTCCACGATCATCCTTTCCGTACCAAATAAGGAAAGAAAAAGGTAAAGACAACTCAAGAGATGTTAAACCTAGCCCAACCATACATAACATTGGAGGAGAAACTGAGTACTCACTTCGATAATCCAACCTCAATCGCTAATGCAAGCTCTGAATGCTCGTATGGGAAGAAATCATGCAGGAAAAAAAGGATATTGCTAAGGGAATGTATGGTTGGCACGACAATTACACACCTTTAAACACTTTCTAAGATAAAATTTACCAAGATTGCGCTAATATTGAGTTCATGAACGCAGGAATCCAACCCATTACCCCATTTGTAAGTCTACCCGGACAGACAAATCAAAATATTTTCATTTCCATAGGGGACGCGACCACAATAATGATGATTACATCCAACTCAAGGACACATTTGAGGCGTTAATTAAGAAAGGCCGATTGTCTGAGTATGTCAAGGGAGGTAAGCGGGACTGGGAGGAATATCCAAACACCAAATCTCATGTAAAAGTTTTAAAAGTTGGTCCCAACAATGAAAAAAGAGAATCCAACAAGGGAAAACGCCTGTATATCGCCGCCATCACTAGTTGAGCACCTCGAGGAAACCTCTCTTCCAAAGGGATGATCAAGAGGAAAATCACCGAGATGATGGCCGTCTACAAGAATAAAGGTTGCTTGTCACCCATAATCCCCGACCGACCCATGCTAGGGTTCTGATACTCCGAGAAGGCCGAAGACATTTCCAACGAATTAGTTACCCTGGTAATCATGGCCATCGTGGGACAGTTCAACGTGTCACTGATTTTGATCGACGAAGGAAGTTCGTGTGGTATCCTCTACTCGTATCTGTTTGAAAAACGGGCCTAGATAGAGGAAGCCTAATACCATACGATGGCTCAGATCTTCAAGCATTCAATGGTACAACCACTCATCCATAGAGATATGTAGAATTAATGGTATCTAAAGAAGATGACAGCGACCTCTGTTCCATCAACACTCAATTCACGGTCATCCCATGCAATGTCCTTTATAATTGTATCCTTGGTAGGCCCTTCACTAAAATTTCCTTTATAATTGTATCCTTGGTAGCCTCACCCATGAACTTAATGCTCAAGTACCACAACTTTCATGGAGAACCAACTATTTTTCGTGCCGACCTTAAAGTGGCAAAAGAGATACACCATTCACTCTAAAGGGATCAAGGGGAATGTACAACTATGGAAATCATTATGACCTCCCTCATTTGGCAGCTCCAAAGCCTGAACCTCCACACTCTTAGACGTGGCTAAGCAAAAAGGACACCAACATGATAAATAAGAGGAAAAATATATGTTTGGTTATGTTTCATTTTCTTCTTGCTATTAAGCTCGTATATGTACACACATGTGTAAACTTCCACGTAGCATATGCGTACAATTTTTTTCGTTATGAATGAAATTACTCAAAGTCTTAAATGTTTTTTCCTTGTGATTAATGTCATTAATAAAGAAAACAGGGTATAATCAATGCAGTTGATGCAAGTATTAAATATTTGGGGGTACTATCGGAGATGGTTTTCACATCCTACTAAAGCAATTAGTTCCCCTAACGCCGAGCGTGCCGCTTTATTCCAGTGGTGTTGTTGGATACGTTTTACACGTTCGATCAAAGAAATCAATGCCCCTTGCGTCGAGCATGCCTCCAGATTCCAAGGGTGTTATCAAAGATGCTTTGCATGTCCGACCAAAGAAATCAATTCCCCTAGCGCCCAGTGTGCCTCCAGATTTTAGGAGTGCTGTCAAAGATACTTTTCACATCCGACTAAAGAAATCAATTCCCCAAAATGCCTTGCACACCTTCATAATTCAGGGGATTTGTTGTGGAAGCTTTGCACATCAGACTACAACATTGAATTCTCCCAGGGATGCTATCAGAGGCATTTTTCACGTTCAAATACAGAATTCAAATACCCCTTGTCAAATAGCTACACATAATCCTGCATAGGTGGCGCCCCCCTTTTGGAACTAGCCAATCCAACGGAAGTGGATGATGGAGCCCAGAGACATCCACCTCGATCTGAGCTTTATCTCGGGGCAAGGGACATGGATCCTTTACCCTTGGCTGAGGAATGATCCTTGGTGACGCGGAGCATGGTTCAAAGCAAGGCCGCTTTCGTAGCCTAATTTAGTCAGGGCATTTCATTTTTCAATCAACTAGCTTTATTTTATTTTGTTCAGAATAACGGTACAATTTTGCCAATAAACCGGTAAAAGCAATTTTCAGTCGCATGTAAAATGAATGAGCGGTTAGTCTGGTATGCTCATATTATTTTTTACGCATTCACATTTTGATAAGTCTAAGTCTTTTTATCCGGGTATGCAATATTTGGTCTGCACCGGCCTGTTTTACTGAACTTTGTCACACGTAGACTAATTTAACAATTTTGTTTTAATTTTATTAGTGTTTGCGCGTGTTTGCATTTACACGATTTTATTCTTTTTTATTCATATTTTAATCGAAATAGTTAAAACAAAAATATTAATTATCATGTAAAAAATTAACTTGTTTTATTTTGATTGGTAAATTAATTTTGTTTTTTCCTTCTTTTAATCAATAATTAGTTAATTTGGCACAAAATATCTCAAGAATATCTCATTTTTCTCTCTTTCACAATTTTTATTATTCCACTAAGTCACAAGTCTCACCTCATTTCACTACTTCACTATACTCCAAATTTCCTACTCTTTCACCCATCCAAATCTTTAAAATAGTGGATAAAAAATGAGTCACACTTTTATTTTTCTATAAATATCACTCCATACACACATGTAAAGAGGGAGATATCAATAGAGAAAAATTGCAATAGAAGAAGCTCACACAAAAATTGAAAATACCCTCCTTTCATTCTTCACCATTCTTCTCTTCCTCCTTCATCAAACCAACCTTCTTCATCTCTCTTCATAAACCAAAACTAAATCATTTCCCCTTCTTCAACAACCTTCACCTTCTTCATTCACGCATAACCTCCACTTTATTCAAATCACACCACCATAACCTCATTATCAACATCATGAAAATCACACCACCACCACCACCACCAAACTAACCTCCATCTTTATTCATCATTTTAATTCCAACTTGTTAGAACAAGATTTGTTCTGATCAATATTATTAGTTTTGATGATAACAAGGTGTGGTGTCGTTTTCTTTACCTCCCCGTTTCACTTGGGAGGACGGCACGCTAAACCCTTCACGCGAAATTTGGAAGGAGAATGCGCCCGTGGTGGGATGAATTTTATTTCAGTTCTTCCTACGATATCACACGAACTTTCTTATTTGTCCTACGAGTAGGAAAGGGGAAAAAAGATCTCAACTAAACCCTAGGAGTTTGCTAAGTGTGGGGATTTCACCTAGACTAAAAATTCTGGAGTCCGGGAGGTCGGTTATACATAGGGAAGTGTTTAAACACCCTACATATCTGTAGTACTCTACAGGAACCTTCTCTGTGTCATTTGTGATTGTGTTTGTTGCTAATGATTGGGAAAGTTTCTCCTTTGTGTTAGGAGAGAGAATTGATTTGATTAAAGAAAGACAGACAGATAGACAGACTGACTATTTTTGGTATTTTATTAGCTCGCTGAGATTCCTTGTGAACCTCATGCCTACATATCCCTAGTGGAAGTCAGAGCTTAATGTAGTTCGGGGAACTAACTAGGGAAATTAATTGTTTTTGGTGCCTTGCTTGAAGCTCAAGGTTGAAGCTTGGAATTAAATCTCTGTTTAAAGTAAAGAGACATGAAATCATCTTTACAGAGAGGTATTTGTACTATTCTACCACAAACATTTAAAGGAGTGACAGAATAACTGGATTCATTTCATTCAAGAGGGGAGTCTACTTGGTTGATCAAGTATGACAGCCATCGTGCCTCTAAAATGAAAGAAAGATGCTCATCCAAATTAGGGAAAGTGTACAAGTCTGGGGATGTGCCAGAGCATGTCTTTCAGAGTCCTAAATGGGAGACTTTGATTGAAATTGAAATTGAAATGTTTGTTTGTTTGAATGTGGTAGAGTAGTAAAAATATCTCTCTATAGAGATAAGCTATGTCTATCTACTGTATAAAAGATTTGACTTTAGCTGGCTTGTATGAGGCCCAAGCTTGAGGCTTTTTGATTGATTAATTAATATTATTGACTCTGGGAGATGACTCCACTGGGGATTAATTACAGGGTATTTTTGTGTTCTGTACAAAGCCCAGAATTGAGGCTGACTCTACTTAGGGAGACTCTATTTATGTGCCTTGTACAAAGCCCAAGGTTGTGGCTGACTGTTGAGGATAATTGAATGAATGACTCTATTTTTATGTGCCTTGTACAAAGCCCAAGGTTGTGGCTGACTGTTGAGGATAATTGAATGAATGACTCTATTTTTATGTGCCTTGTACAAAGCCCAAGGTTGTGGCTGACTGTAGCTAAGGGAAAACATTATTTTCTGCCTTGTACAAAGCCCAAGGTTGTGGCAGACTCTTAAATGAATTAAGTATCGATGACTCTATGGGGAAAGATCCTAAGTGTTAGGAATCTTTGACACATGAAAATATGGTTTATCTGCCTTGTACAAAGCCCAAGGTTGTGGCTACTGAGTGATGAAGAACTCACTGGGGAGACTCTATTATCTGCCTTGTACAATGCCCAAGGTTGAGGCTGACTCTTGACAGGGGAGTTTTATTGTTTGGGTGCCTTGTATGAAGCCCAAGGTTGAGGCTAACTGTTTTTGTTGGTTTTAACTCTACTGAGGAGATTTTATTTATTGAAAGACTGTTTTTCCTTGGAAGCTAACCCTTTCCAGGGATTTTGACTCAGCTGGAGAAATTGTCTGTTAAAAGACTGACTTTATCATGTTTTTTGGAGGCTGACCCTTTCCAGGGGTTTTGACTCTTTTGGGGAAATTATCTCCTAAGAGAAATGAATCTTTATTTTTTGACATTTTTATTAATTGACTTTGGAGGCTAACCCTTTCCAGGGGTTTATATGAAAGAATGTGTGGAAGCTAACCCTTTCCAGGGATTTATTGAAATGGAGGTTGATTTTAATTGACTTTGGAGGCTAACCCTTTCCAGGGGTTTTGTTGAAAATGAATGGCAGAAAGATTATCTAATGGAGACTTCTTGTTTAAAGCCCAAGATGAAGGCTGACTCAATGCTGAGGATGACCCAAAGCATGGA
This sequence comes from Vicia villosa, assembly GCF_029867415.1. Lineage (NCBI taxonomy): Eukaryota > Viridiplantae > Streptophyta > Magnoliopsida > Fabales > Fabaceae > Vicia > Vicia villosa. Next base: position 807,936 of record NW_026705205.1, on the reverse strand, counting down.
TCCTAGACTCTGCTAAGGAAGATTGATGAAGATAAGGGTGACAGAGACTGTCCATGTCTCTCATTCCAAAAGGTGTACTCAATGCAAAATTGAGACAAACTTAGCTTGTTTAAAGTCTGGTTTAAATTGGAAGAAACTCACCAGGGTAGGCTAAAAGGTGACTAAAGACCTGTTCCTATGTTTATAAGAAACCTGATGGGTCCTTGTATACAAGCTCAAGAGGAAGCTGGAAATGCTTTTAAGAAGCCTGTGGGTCCTTGTACAAAGCCCAAGAGGAGGCTAATCGAGGGTCCTTGTTATAGCACAAGAGAAAGCTATGTAGTTTTGAACTTATTTTGGCTCTAAGCAAATGGGTAAGAGGTTTCACCGGGAATAATTCCTCTTTGGGTGGATGTGTCCTATTATTTGGATTCTAAGGTTTTTGCCAAGATGTTTCACCGGGAATAATTCATCTTGGGGGTTTTAACTACAGATCTCTAATTAGGAAAGAGCCTTCACCGGGAAGACATTCTCAATCCTAGGCCATATTCCTATAATATATATATAGTTTAACTGTCCTAAGGTTTATACTCAAACGTAGTTCTAAACTAATATATGCACAGTTTATATTTGACAGTAATTTAAATAAAGGCTGTAAATTGAAAGCTTGTAAAGCCTAACCTGGATGGAGTGGAGGCCATTGAAGAAGTATGTACAGAGCCTCAACAGTAATTTTTGTTGTTTTGTTGATAACAGTTGAATATATATATGATAAACAGTTAAGGGTTTTTTGAAAACAGAAGAAGTGAAGATGGACAAAGGTCACATAGGTATCTGAAGAGTTTCACCGGGAATAATGCCCTTCAAATACCAGAAGAATGTTTTGAAAACAGAAAGAAGATTTTGAAAATACAGTTTTGAAAACAAGCTAAGAAGAGAAGGTTTTTGGGACTTACACTCTATTAGAGGCCCAGTACTTTACAGTACTGGTGTAAAAGCAATTGAAAATGATTTGGAATGATACAAGGTTTTGTTGTTTGAAAACCCTAATCATTTGATTTATTCGGAGATTGAAAATAGTTTTGAGAATTGACAAAAGTCAACTTAATTAAAGTAAAAATAAGGATTTTTTACTTAATTAAGACCTAAACAATTAGGGTTTTATCATAAACTTTATTTACAAAATGATTTAGGTTAAAACAAAGTGAAAATATGTATTAAAGTATTTAAGAAAACACCTAAAACATACTATTTTAAACCTAATAAAAATACATGAAATAAATAATATTTTTATGATTTTTTTTGATTATTCACAAAATAGATATGTTAAATAAAAAGTGTGTGAAAAATGAAGTGAAAATGATTTAATTTGATAAGTGAATTAATTATGTGAAGTTGTGAAGAAAATGAAAAGAAAAAGTGGTAAAAAAGAATATTTTGGCCTCACCATGGTTTGAACCCACGCCCTTGAAGCCAACAATCAAAACACACACCAACTAGCCAACGCGCGCATGGTGTTATAGAGGGCAATTCATTGCAATATGTGTGTTGTCTAGTGCATAGAGTGGAAAAAAGAAAATAAAATCAAAAGGTCTGAGGCAAGGGGGATTCGAACCCCAGACCTTGGGCATGAGGAGACTAAGAGCGCATGTGTGGCCACTAGGGCAAGTTATTCATTCGTTAAGGAAACGCCTATCATTAAAAATAAAACAAACTTCGCTCAGAGATTTGAAAAATGGCGCCACCCTCCATCTTCGTCTTCAACCTCAAGCTCCATCAATTCAAATTTCTGAACTCTCTCAACTCTCAACCATTTGCAATGATGTAAACATGAAACTTGCTCTAAATTCACTCACGATTCTAAATATGTAACTAACATGAATTAATATTAACTACATCTAACTAATTTACCAGAAATCGTGAAGAACCCTAAAATTTCAAAATCAAATTAAATGACTATACTGAAAGATAAATGGATGATGATAGAGGGTTTTCAATCCTCTGATGATGCTGAACAAGATAGAATCGAGCTATTTCACAAAGAGTACTTAAATTAGAGAAGTGAGGTTCAGAAACTTACCTCTGAAAATGGAAGTCGTGAGGATGATAGAGACCACCTGGGCTTGAATGAATGATCTCAATAGCTTCCCTGAGACTCAATGATGCTAACTGGATGCTTATTGTAGCCTGAATCCTTCTAAATTGTTCTATGGACCTCCCTCGATTTCAGCTTCAAGTGAACATGGAGGTTGTTGAATTTGGAGTTACAGATGAGCTGCAGCCATCTGGTTAGCTTCACTATGACCTGAGGAGTGTGCCTGGATGATTGGCTTGGCTTGAAACCTCCTGAATTGTTCTGTGGCCCTCCAACTGCAAGTGCTCCAAATGAGAGGTGGAGATGATGATTCTCCACGCCCAGCAGTGTTCCAGAGGTTTGGATCACCTCCAAATGTCTCCCTCAATGTGTTTGAATACTTATTTTCAAAGAGAGAGCTTTGGTTTGAAGAATCCGAGTCTTCTTGCCAAAGGACCTTTGAAAAAACTAAGTATGAAGAAAGAAAAGAGAAAGCAAGAATTCTGTTGCTTTGGTGTGTTTTTTGAATGAGAATGAGGCCTCTATTTATAGGCAATTGGTTCAGTACTGAGTGAGAGTGTGAGCTTGCTTAATGGGAGAGTTTTGGTTTCTTAGCCATGAAGAAATTCAAAGAATCTCCAAAATGCAATGATGCATTTTCGGGCTAGCCTCCCCTATCCATTGATCTTGCAGGATCTTAGGGAACATTTCTGATATGTAGCAAGTTTCTATTGGCTTAGGAGAAGATTCCAATTGGTGAATCATTGCTTATCATAAATTCTCAAAAGTAATGATTACATAATCACATGTTCTTGCTTTTGGGAATCTTCTTCAATCTTCATGCCATGGTGAAAATGAATGCATGGTATTGTTTCAGACATGTTATGGGTCGTGTAGCATCCATTCATGAAGCAAAATGCACAAAATTGCAAAGTTCCAATTTGCACATGACCTATAATTTTACTTCATGAGGCCAACTTTGAACAAGCATAACTCCTAGCTCAAATTGAATTTGGAGAAGGTTGAACACAATTTGGAAAGCCCTAAACATCTACTTCAAATCATTAGTTTATGTCTTCTTCAGAATCATTTGGGAAATTTGTGAAAAATGAGCCCAAAGTTGGATGAAAACTAGGTTAAAACACTTAGAAAAATTTCTAAGTGTTTATGACCTAAACTTCAAAATTTCCAAAACTTCATAAATGGTTGATCTTTTGAAAAAAGTTCCCTTGTAAGATGTTGTTTTATTTTGCAAGATCTACAACTTTCATGTTGGAAGTTTTTTGAGTTGTGTAGGTGAAATTTTGAGTTCTCACCATGCCTTCAAAAACCCTAATTCCCGACTTTTTGTTCCTTGATGAATTTCTTTGAATTTCTTTGGTCAAATGACTTTGACATCCATATATTGATGATATTGATCTTTGAAAATCATTATTTGACCAAAAACCTTAAAAGTCAATGATGATCCTTCATAGTTGACTTTTCCCTGACAAAGTGAATTTTTGGGCTTTTGTGTAGAAACAAGATCTTCTCCTCAAATGATTGATGTAAATGGATTATATTGAGGTAGTAGAGATTTTTGAATCATGTCTTGAGTTTTGGATTCACGCCCTGATTAAAAGTCCACTATCTTGGTGAATTAGGTCAAAACCCTAATTTGTCGACCATGTGAAAATAATGACTGTAGACTTTGAATTGAAGTGTGATGTCCAGTAGACCTTGTAGTATGAGTTATTTGAAGATGATTGATGTCTTTGAATGGCCCCTTAGGGCTTTTTAGGGTTTCCCAAAGGTGATCCCTGATTTTAGTCCTTGATAGGCTCCAAACCCTAGTCTGTTGATCTGAGTAATCCTGTACTCAGATGACTGGATGTCTAATCAATCATAGATGAGAAAAATGAAGTCCTTGAGCCCCATGATTGTATTAGGGACTAATCCTTGTATTGATTGATCCTTTGCCTGAACTTTCTTGTCTTTGAGCATCCTCGATTAGATACCAGATGGAGAAGTAACTGCTCTGGGAACTTGTCTTGACCTGATGAAAAATCCTGAAGATATGCCATCTCAGGGGGGGTCAAAAATTAGGGTATGACACAAGGATATGAATTTTGTGTGAGATAATGTGGTACTCTAATACATTGCAATTTCCCTTTCAGGAAATATATAAAGAGTATGCACAAATCAGCGCTCAGAAGCTTTGTCTCAGAAGGTTCAACATGCAACATCAGAACATGGTCTGGCAAGACATCAGAAGATGGTCAAAGCAGAATCAGAACATGGGTCTATGGAAGCATCAGAAGAACATGAGATCAGAAGCAGAAGCACTGAAGTTCTCATGGTATCACGCTCAGAAGCACTTCAAGGTCAGAAGACAAGAAGATGCTCTGCACCAAGCTGTTTGACTTTGATGATATTCAAACGTTGTATACACAAACATCAGATCAGAAGCAAGTACAAGATGGCAGGCTACGCTGACTGACAAAAGGAACGTTAGAAGCTATTAAAGGCAACGTCAGTAGACACAGCGTAAACAAGGCTCGAGGTAGTTGACAAAAGAGTGAAACATTAAATGCAATGCTGTACGGAATACGCAAAGCATTAAATGCTCCCAACGGTCATCTTCTCAAGTGCCTATAAATATGAAGTTCTGATGAGAAGCAAGGTTACCAATTCTGAACGAACTTATTCTGAAAAACTTGCTGAAACGCTGTTCAACTCAAAGCTCAGAAACTTCATCTTCATCAAAGCTCACTACATTGCTGTTGTAATATATTAGTGAGATTAAGCTTAAACATTAAGAGAAATATCACTGTTGTGATTATAGCTTTTCAGAAGCATTGTAAAACTCTTATTTGATTACATTAATTTGTAAGTAACTAGAGTGATCAAGTGTTGATCAGGATACTCTAGGAAGTCTTAGCTTGTGTCTAAGCAGTTGTAATTAGAGTGATCACGTGGTGGTCAGGATACTCTAAGAAAGTCTTAGCTTGTGTCTAAGCATTTGTTCCTGGAGTGATCAGGTTGTGATCAGGATACTCTAGAAGACTTAGTCGCGGACTAAGTGGAAAACCATTGTAATCTGTTGCGATTAGTGGATTAAATCCTCAGGTGAGGTAAATCACTCCGTGGGGGTGGACTGGAGTAGTTTAGTTAACAACGAACCAGGATAAAAATAACTGTGCAAATTGTTTTTATCGTTCAAGTTTTTAGACTACACTTATTCAAACCCCCCCTTTCTAAGTGTTTTTCTATCCTTCAATGTGTTTGCATCCTTTAATGTTTATGTATCATTTTTATAACACTTGTGCTACGCCATAATTAATAATTAATATTTATTGTAACAAACGATGTAATTTTGTGAGAAAGAAAGAGTTTCTTAATTGACCAAGAAACAATTCTGTTAACAAAGGAGAGAGAAGAAAAAGAAGACAATAAAATTTGTTAATGTTGTTATTCTCTACTTTCTCAATAAAATCTGTATGCTTGTATGCTTGTTATGAGTTTCTCCCTATTTGTACGTTTTATGTATCTGGTATAAAGAGTTTTATGCAGTTGTTTTAAAAGTTGAAATGTAATACCTCATGTTGATTGGAACTTTTAGCACTCTGATTTCATTAGAAACGTTGGGTAGATTTGAGGTGTTACATCTTCTGCTCAAAATACGTTAATTAAATAGAATCTAATTATGTCATTTTTTGAATGAAAAGGATTGGATTGGACGTATTATCCTCTCTTTACCCCAAGTTAAATGATAGTCGTACTTAGCTTACCATTCGAATACTTGTCTTCCATTCAAGACTCAAGACTTAATTCACCTCACAAATTTCATAATCAATTTGGATGAAAAAAATTGGTTTGGACGTATTATCCTCTCTTTCCATGAGTATTTTGAATGTTAATATACTTCGCTTGTTGTTCGAATACTCGTCTTCCACTCAAAAACAATTCAACTCATCAAATCTATATTTTTCTGCCTTAGCGCGATGTCAAAACCTTTTCATAAATGAAAGATGCTTCGTCCATTCCGAGGCGATGCAAACAGCGCTTCGTTCCTACCATGCGTAAGTATTAAATAATATTTTCCACTCGAATGTGATGAGAACATAATTCTGTGAGAATCCTGATTATGTTTTCCATTGTGATGAGACGCAAATGTACACTTCTCCTTGTCTAGGTAGCAAGCAATATTTTCTGCTCAAATGCGACTAAATACCATTCGCTAAAATCGACCAACCAATAAAAATTTGCTACTGAGAACTACGTAGCCTTGAATTTCTCATTGCACTTGGGAATACATATGAGCGATATTCAACGTCTCTCCAGGCACATTAATAAAAAACCTAAAAATTTCCCTTTTCTTTCCTTTTTTAAATATCACGTAATAATTAGAAGAATCCAAATAACATCGCGCTAACATTCTTTTGCAAAAATTACTAAATGGTTCCCGTTAAGTACAACGGATGTGAAAGGTTCTAATACCCTCCCCTTGCATAACTGACTCCCGATCCCTAATTTGGTTGTGACGACCATTTTTTGTTCTTTAAGAGTTTTATCGATATTTTCTCTTTCCTTTTGGAATAAACAAACTTCAGTGGCGACTCTGTTGTATTTCTATCATTCAGAGGCGCTTCAAGCCAGTTTCATGCCCTATTTTTATTGTGAATGCAGGTTCAAAGCATGGCCGCATCTAGCTAAACCAACATATCATTAACAAAAAACATACATCTTCACAGGGCATACTCATGAATAAAATGGTCAAACCCCCGCAAAAGACTTAAAGGCTTAAAGTCAAACCCTAACACTCTCAGGATCTCACAAGCATGACTGTCATGATTAAAAGGATCCCGATTTAAAATCTAAAACACAAGAATGCAAGAGGTAATAATGTTAATAAACATTATTTAAGCCAAGGTACAAATGCCCGACAAAATCTTATAGGAACATCATGAAAATAAAGGAGAAAAGGGACAACGATCCTCCCCCAACATTCTCTTCAAAAGTAGTTCTATAAGGATCCAATTGATTAGAAATAATAGAAAGGCCAAGACAAAATGCTAGCGTCTACTCCAAAGCATGATCCATAACACTATCAAGTCAATATGGACCAATATTTCACGAATAAAGTGTGTATATAGTAACGGCACATACCCGTAAATAAAGCATCCAATCACGACTTATGGTTATTTACATTTTAATAATCCTTATTAATGACTTTCGTGACAGGAAGCCTTCGCGAATTACAAAAACATAAAGAAACCTTGACACTATAATGCAAAATGATATCTTTAAAAGGATAAACACAGAGTACAAAAAAATAAGGAATGTTGCTAACAACAGCAAAAAGTACAGTTACATGCAGTCTAGAAGAACACCATAAAAAAGGGGCGGAGAGATTTACATGGTGTCATACCCCAAAATTTGCCCTCCGCTTTTCATCTTCAATAACTCAAGGTTCAAAATTAAGAGTCATAGGGTTTGACATTCCTATTGTCAAACTCGCTCTCTTATAAACCAGGTTGAATCAAAACAAGGGCGTAATTAACAGGTGTTTAGGACCCAGACTGTTGACCCAATTATCTCATTCTAAGGATTCCCTCTTTATCATCTACAATTCGATTATTTACTCATCACTAACCAAATTAATTATCATTTGAATTGTTACTTATACTAAGCGAGTTTATTATTAACCTATTATTTGTAAATTAAATGGGAATCAAATTATATATTGATATTATTATTAGAAGTAATTATTTTTATAAGATTATTTCTAATTTACTGACTTTAATTAGGATTAGGTGTATTATGGTTATTGTCAATTGTCATTAGTTTTTATTATTATTATGATTAGTAATTAACATTAGTTAGTATTATTAGTAAATATTATTATTACTAATTATTATTATTAGGATTATCTCTAGGATTATTAGGTTTAGTCTTGGTAGGCCCATTAGGTAAAAAAAAAAAAAAACTAACTAAAATAGATTAATATAAAAAAAGAGAGAGGATGCTGTAAGGAGGGGATTGGCCGCAAAAAAAGAGACGCAGCCTCCAAGAGTAGAACCAAGTTCATGAAAACTCAAGAAAAAAACGAATTCGATTTCAAAGCTGCAGTTTAATTCGGGTCAAATAAACGATTCCATACGCTTCCTTAATAATTACTGAACGAAACTGAGCCAAGAGAATCGATCCGCACGCACACATATGCACCCGGACGTTCACGGTTTAGGCTTCAAAATTTTCGGTTCAAATTCTATCATGGAGGCATCATAAATCGAGTTTGGATGCGTATTTGTGTTTAGAATTATGTTTATAATCTCTCTGTGCCATTTGATTGAATTTTGATTGCAGGTTTTGTGAACCACCATTGCTATGGTTCTTGAGCTCTGATTTGGGGGTTGTTAATTAGAGACCAAATTGTTCCAAACCGTTTGTGTTTTCACGTTCAGGGGATAGGAATTGGTGTATTTGGTTGGTTAATTGGAATTTACCGGCTTCGTGTGATGAATTTGGGATGTGCAGGCCTAAAGCAATACCAAGAAGAACGTTGCTGTGTTTCTGGAAAAAAATTCCACGAAGAAGAAGAGCAAGCGCGTTGGTTTTTTTATTTATTTATTTTCATTCTGTTTGAATTTGTTTATTTACGTTTATGGTGAAGGATTTGACAACAAACGCGCCTGGTCCGAGTGGCAAAAGCAAGTTGATGATGGCTCCCCAAACGCCAGTTCGAACCTGGCCAAGGTAAGTGTATTTTTACAAATTATTCATTCGCTGATCCAATACGCCAGCTCTTCACGCATCCACGATGTACCTCATCATCATAGCCGTCGTATTAAGCAGATACAAGATCCCACGCACCAAGATGGAGATGCATACCATGGACACCCAACCCAGTCATATGCAATCCAAGCCCAGGTTTTCTTAATTGTTTTTATTTATTTATTTGTTTAATGGTGTAATTGAATTAATATATTTTTAAGGTATATAGTTTAATTGTTAAATTAAATTGATAATATAATTAAATTAAGGTTAGGGTTATAATTAGGGGTTTAGAATTATTTATTCGATTTGATTACTCGATTTAATTGATTTAATTAATTTAATTACTTTAAAAATCACAAAAAAAAACCTAGGAGATTATTCAGGTATTAGGGTTTGCCCAATCCTACTGCCCATTTGGCAAAGAACATTAACCCTTAACTAATTCTCTTATCGACCCGACTAAATCTATTAGTCGCATTAGACAAGAGATAAAATTATAATAAATTTAAAATACATTCAATTTGCTGCCCGCGACGATCGAATCTATCGGTCAGAGTAACCAACAATACCCCATTAATCCGTTAACTATAATGATCAAATCTATTGATCATCGCATCTAACGGTGACATATCAAATCAGGGTTGTACGTCCAAATCTAAAACACTCAAAACACTTCAAAAACAAACTACGGATTTTCATCCTTTTCGACAAGGCAACTCAAAATGCCTTTCAAATCAAATTCAAAATTACGACAGGCCACTCAAAAAGCCTTCAAACACCTCCATAATCAATCCCAAGGCGTACAACCCTGTGCCCGAACTACGTTGACTCTGATTCTCCCTAAGGAGATACGTAGGCACTTGGATAACCAAGGCGAGTCCCCTTCCCTCTAAATCTCATTTTTTTTCCCGATTTGTTTCCCTTAATTATTAATCCTTGAAAGCATGAACCTTGCCTTAATAATTTTAGCCATAAAAATGTTACCTTAGATTCAAAGCCATAGGAAAGGGTTGAGGGTGCCTAACACCTTCCCTCGACCTGATTATAATAATCTTACCCCGATCTCTTGACTGCGTAGGGTTTCCTATTCGCCCTGGTAGAATATGTGGCGACTCTAAAATCTTTAATTTTAGGGCAGGTTGCTACACATGGGTCCTATTCAAGAATACAGACAACCCTTCCATCTTGGAGGATTTGACTTGGCCACTTGCTGTAGCGCATTCTCAAAAGGCTCTGTAGCGCATTCAAAAAACCAGCGGATGGTGAAAATGCTCCACTTGCTGTAGCGCATTCTCAAAAGACTCTATAACAGCCCTAAGACTCACAGAAGCACATTTTTTTGATTTTCGAGACAGAGAAGCGTTTTGACTATGCAAGAACTCCAACTCCTTATGGGCATAATCGAGAGCCTCACTTTTCCTTTCCATCATCCTCACCATGTGCATCACCTGACTACTCATTGTACCGAGAAAATTGAATTGAGTTCGGGGTTTACTTACATCTTGCAAAGAGGTGGAAATCTTCTGCAACTCCCTTAAATATGTATCTCGCTGAAAAGTCAAGTTGTTAATATTCCTCTCTAGTTGACGTTTTTCATCACATGCCCTGTCCGTCCAAAGGGTTTTCCACCTCTTAGATGCACCTAGAGTGAGAGAAACAGAAGCTTGCTTAGCCCACTACACCACACTCTATAACTCCTCCATTATAGCTTGCCCGAAGAGACTGAAAAAAATGCCCAATTGACACCGATCAAATCTTGGAGGTCGTGAGAAAGACCAGGAAGTGACCCGGGATCCGTTTGCAAACTAAGAGTAGTAGAAAAAAGAGAAACATTTTAAGGTGGGTATGAAGACGGAGAAAAACCTATCACCATTTTGGCGGTTGTATTCCCCACTTTAGGACCTGGACCCTCCCTTCATCCCACATTACATATGCACGGAAACACGATTATTGTTCAGATGTGCACCCAAAGAAGGAGCAAACCAACAATAAAGAATAAAGGAAATTTCAAACTTACCAAAGGCAACTCGACGATCCTAATAAGAGCAAGTCCTTACTAACAAGGAGACATCTATTAAGCGCTTCAAACGTATTTTATCAGCTCGTTTGAGGGAATCACACCTTTGAGATAATCTAGACGATTAACAAAGTCCAGCAAAATCTTCAATTGAAAAGAATCTTCAGAAGAAAATTCTCCTTCTGCGACCAGAAATGAGGAAATAGAGGTTTACAGTTACCTTTCCACTCTTGACTCGGCCTCACAAATGGTCGCATGATCCCGAAGATGAAGGGGTAACAAAAAATAACTGATCCACAAAAGGTGGCAAATAAAAAATGTCTTTAAAAATCCATATTGTCAGCACCAAAAGGACCAACTCCCGTTCTCTTGGTTGGCCCAAAGTACATCAGTTACATAAGAAATATGATATAATAAGACGACAAAGGGTTTTCCTTTCAAATATGAAAAAATATAGTGGCAATTGTATTTTCAAGATCCCTCAAGGGTGGATCCTTTTCGTCCATAGTGGAAATTACATTTCCTGGTTCCCCAAGGGTGGGTCATTGTCGCCCATAAAGGCAATTGTATTTGATGGATCTCCCAAGGGTGGATCCTTTTTGCCCATAGGGGAAATTGCATTTTCAAGATAGGAGGCATGGGTATCTAAATGAATTTAACAATAAATTAATAGGTTAATTAAGAGTTATATTGCAAGACATCAACAACACATAGTGAAGCAAGGATATATTACAAAGCAAAATGCTACTTGAAAATAGAGCCTCGAGTCATTTACTTCCATTAGAATGTAGTGAGCAAATAGTAGAAAACAAATACGTAAAGTAATGGAAGACATCACACATACTGTAGTTTGTTTCACTCTGCAAGCATAATGCAAAATACTTTAAAGTTGTTTCATGAAGTTATATTAAAATGTGCCAAACAAAAATAGTAGAAAACATTGTCAGGTATAAAGACAAAATGGCCAATTTATTATGTACTTGCAAAGATCCAAAATAGTGAACTTATTTCCAAAAGAGTGTACTAATTAACAACAACAAAAAACTTTATTTTCCATCTTTTAAAGAAGGCAAATCAAGTATAATGGTTAAAAAGGTAGAGGGACTCATCAATCAGCTTTACGTGAACAAATTAATCTACAAAATAACTAACAATACTATGTAAATATACCATTAGTTCGATGGTAACTGAAACGAAGCTTTCTTCGACAGCAGAAACTAAACCATTTGTCATAGCCACGGCGCCAATCTACCCCAGATAAATTGTGTCAATTCCTTTCGATTTACATGCAATATGATGAGAACTAAAAAATGTTGAGTTCAACATATAAACTCAATAGTTGTATGCTACAAAATAATTTTCTCTAGATGTCTATGCAGCATGTGATTACAAGCACAAAAACTGGGGAAGATAATTTGCTCTGTAAATAATTTGTTGTTTCTAACTAAGAACCTAGTTTACCTTTATCAATCTCAGCAAGATCTTCATGTGCTTGCTGTTTCAGATATGAGTTTCTGTCACGAGTAATCTTAGCAACACAGAGAAGAGCATGTTTTGTTTTCAGATCCTTAAAATGATTCACTAGATCTAGGTTTTAGCAATTTATACAAACCAAACTAACCACCAAATATACATCATACTCAAAACTTTTTGGAAACGAAACTTATATTAATTGAAACTGAACTTGAAGACATTGGAAAGCCATTGTTTAAAGAGATGTATTGCGTACCTGAGTTTGAACGGAGCAACGAGAGATGAACGGAGGTGACAGAGCTTTACCTAGTAAATAGTATGATCACTCCATATTTTTTTGCTACATAAAAAATGAATAAAAAGAAGATCTAGTTATCTAAAATCCTAGTAAGCATCCAATAGAAAATATCAACAACAAAAAAGAAGATTTCATATTAAACTTTCCTTTTTGCAGCCTTGGCTTCATAGGGAGGATTTTCCTTTACATTCAAAAGAGGAAAGTTAGAACACCACATAATTAATTATAAGTCATAAAATAAAAAAGAAGCTATAAAAGAAAGCGTTGGGAGGCCTTTTTTGGCGGAGACCTTTCATCGAACAAGTGGTGAGCAAAGCACAAAACATTGATAACGAACGTTGGGAAGCCTTAAAAAAACACAACCTAAGCATTAGTCAACAACAACAACAACAAATCAACACAACAACGAATCCGTAACAAAAATTAGACGGAAAAAAGAAGAAGAAGAACAACAACAACTCATACATACAAGTGAAAACCAACTGATACATAAAATCAAAGCATTGGTAATTAAACACAACTTATTAGGTTAATTCTGAAAATAACTAATTGAAAACAACTTATAGTTGTATAAACTTATTCACAAAAGAACAACTTATACATACAAAACCATAACATACAAAACCATAAAAAAGAACAAAAAAATGATTAAAACATAAAATACAAAACCATAAAATTAGCCAAAACAACTGCTTCTTTTGTCTTTAAACAAAAAAACCGCTCATTCAACTTTTGTATGGAGAAAACTGCTTGTTCTATTAAGTGAAAAGACACACCAAAAATGAAAATCGCTCAGTCATTCTATGGTAAACACCATAGGCAAGCTGAAGTACAAAATGAAGATTAAATACATTTAATGGCAAAGAAAATTGCATGAAGATGGAAAGAGAACTCGAGAATGGACTGTAAAACAATGGTGAAGAAAAATAATGGATACGAGTTACCTCTAACACAGTGGAACTCGTATGAAGATAGAGGAATCCGAAGAAGGAAAATGGTGACGATAGCATTGCAAGGAAAACGATTTCAGATCTCAGAGGTTGCTTGTGTTTAGCAAGAGAGATGAAAGACGAGAGTGAGCATGCTATTAATGGATACAAACTTTTCCTTTACCCGGGTAAAAAGAGCATTTTTGTACTTTGAGGGATATTTTGAATTTTGTCTACAAAGTTGTGCCACCTGTATGCTTAGGATAATTGGATTGGTACAAAGAAATGTATTTAGTCAATTACAGATTTAAACATTTGTTAGTCTAAATTAATTTTTTAATGAAGGGTAAATTAGGTAGTTCATTAGCATGCTCCAAGTTTAAGTAGATAGTTGATATGTCAATTTCAGACCAAAAAAGTAAACTAATATCTTAATATTTATTTATTAGCCCCTAGTGAAACATAAAATACAAATATGAATTTCAATGAAAGTTTCAACTATTTAAGTTTCTATTTTATAAATGTATTAAAAATATAGAATGGAGTTCCTCCGTATCATAGTTAAATAAAAACAAACTAAGTCACAATGATAGTTTGTATAATGACTCGGCATCAGGACATGTCAAATCAAGAGACTTTAAACAACATTATACACAAATACAACATGTAATACTTCTTAAAAACAAAAATATTCCCTTTTTTTAAAATAAACAAAGACACTTGCGCTCATTAGATTTTTTAGTTGTTGTTATTGGATTTGTGGTATAATATTTTTGTCAAATGAGAGTTGTGACAATAATAAGTATGTAATGTTGTTATATGAGCATTTTATTGATTTTTTATTTAAAATTCAAAATGTTCAGTCATATGCGCAACGATAGTGGTGGGCGGTGGAATGAAGTCAAATCTAAATGGAAGTAGGCTTGGGACCGTGTGAAATCACTTCATATAAAATAGGAGAGAAATTTGGTTGTTTCAACATTATTCTTCGCTTCATTTCCTGAGAAGATGATGACCAAGAAGGACGATGAGGTTATCATTTTGGCAAAGAAGGATGTAAAGGGCATAATATATGTATTCCTTAGGTTTTTCAGGGTGAATGATGAGAGGTTGTTAGCGACTAAGTTGGACAATATCTTTCTTAGAAATTTGAAGCTTCAGGTGAACCCTCATGGGTTTGAAGCTTCAAACTTGACCCACGTCTTAGTTGTTGTCTTCCCTTAATACTTTATCTCTGAAGCACAAGATAATGACACTTTTGGCCTTATCTACCATCTCGGTCTTCTCAGCTTGTGTAAGGCTTGCAGGCATCAATGTCTCTCCCTTCAATGTTTCTACACACTTTTGTTGAATTAGTATTGCTTGCATCTTCACCTTCCACAATTTGAAGTCTTTATTTTCTTCCCAAGTGTTTCCCAACCACTCCAACTCTCAATATATAAATCACACAAACTCAATATGTTTAAAGTGTTTACCAATCCCCTATGATAACCCAAAAGGCTTCCAAATCCCTAGAATATAATTCTAAGAATTGTGTCCTTTGCTTCTCACTAGGATTACTACCTTATCCATTCTCTACCTAATAAATGAGAAAAAAACTCATATTTATAACTAACAAAATATTAATGGGCCCAAGATATGATCCATTATCAAACGGATTCGCAAACAAGCCTTAAAAACTCTAAGTACTGAAATATGTCTCTTTTTCTTCTCTTTTAATACTTGAAGTTTTAAGACATATTACAACACAACAAATTACGACTCTTAATTCAAAAGGATTCCGATCAATCTTATATTTGTTGACTATTGCATCATGAGGAATTGTCCGTCTTTTGTAAAAGATAGCCGGTAAAACCACTTAATAAAGTTATACTAATATCATATTGGTTAAAGAAGTTGTCAAAATAAAATTTATCTTAAAAATATAACTATTTATATAATATAATAAATATATCATATTTTCATACAATTCTCTTATTCACTTATTTATTCTTAATTCTTTTAACAGAGAATATTATGTAACCTTAATTCATAGATCAAGCAAAGAATAATACTCCTTGGGAAATGATTTAAGTTTGCTCAAGAAACTCAAATGAATTTAAAAAGGATTTTCCAAAGGTAGCCCATATATCACCCATCAATCATTGAACATCATATAATTTCCTTCTTCAATCTTATAATCTTTGTCTGATCAAATTCTATGCCAAATCTTTGGGTATATAGTTATAAGAATAACAGTACATTTCCAATTTTAGAGAGTTTCTATTTTATCTTTTTTTTTTCTTTTTTTTTTGTCTTTTTTCAATATTTTCTGATAGAAGTGTTTTACTGTTTTTAGATTGAAATGGATTGGTGCGAGTGGACTTGTAACATGAATAGATATTGAAGAAGTCCGTGAGGGATGTATGTGTTTGTCAAGACAATGATGCAGTTCAAGATTTGGCTGTGGAAATCAGAGGATTACCCTCTTTGTGTTTCTTGTTTATAGGTGTTCGTGCACTTTTCTTGTAAGTGACATATATTATACAAATGTAAAACTCTCAAATAAATTAAAGAACATTATGAGGCTAAAATTTCTTCCACGGCTATTTCTTCCTCTTCTCCACTACTTTATTTTTATTGGATTAATATAAATTATTTTTTAAAAAAGATTTTAAAAAAACTCGATATAAAAAAGGTTAAATATGTTTAAAATTTAAAGTTGTATATTTTTATTTTTCGTCCCCTTAAAAAAATTTAAAAAATAGTCCCCTTAATATTTAACGAATTTTTTAAAAGGATGGAAAAGTGAAAAATACTTATCTTTAAGAGAATTTATAACATATTTAATCCATTTATAAATAACACAATTTATTTACCCTCTCTTATATTTGGAGTCACTCAGTGAACATATAAAAATTACAAAAATAAATTTCTATATTTGTTTTAAAATTAAAAAAATTAATTCTTTTAATATAAAATATTCTTATGAATAAAATAATTTCCATATTCTCATATTTTATTCTTAAGGTAATGGGTAGGTATAAATTATACTCGTGAAGGTGAAAATGAAATTTAAATAACTACCTATATATTCTACTTTTACAAATAATCCTGATAATGGGATTAAGAATCCAAAAGGATAAGTATTAACCACGCACATTCTATAAAACTTATTTCCAAAGAATGAATTCTTAATCCATGAAATAAACACATGAGATTAGAGAAAAATATATTATGTGATAATCGCCTTTTCCTAGAACAAAAGTTGGTGTTACAAAATTGGGGAAAAACAAAAGGTTTAGGTTTTTTCTAGGGGAGGCGTGGGTATTTGGTTTTGCAGTGAGTTTTTCAATTTATGTCTTTTCTCTTTTTAATTATTTATTTTTAGGTATAATATCTTTTTAGGTTGGTATGTTAATTATGAGATTTATTTTGGTTATTTAATTTTAAAAAATTATATTTGTCGTTTTACTGCTCAAAAAACGTACTATGTTGGTCATTTTCGTCTTATTAATAAATTTAATAATTGATATTTGAGTTTTTCAGTTGATAATTAAACAAAAAAAAGACTAATATAATTCATTTTAAAGAATACGATATCAACCTATTTTTATTTAAGTTAAGAACAAAAATAAATTTCTGAGATAACATACAAAATCAAAGAGCATTTGTTTTTAATATTAAAACAAAATTTTAATATTAAGAAAAAATATTTCTTACATTTACATTTGGTGGTCAAACAAACTATTTAACAAAACTTTTATTAAGTTCTTCTATCAATCAAATGAAATAACAATTTATTTTTATTTTAACTTTAAAAAATAAAAGTTAAATTATTTTTTAGGAAATCTACTCTTAAAAGTCTGAAATAGTTTTTAAATTGTCACCGCATCACTTTCTTAGGTGAGAAGCAAGCCAAATGATCTAACAATTTGATTAGATGTGACGTCGACTATGAAAGTTAACTAAGAGTATCTTTAATGGAATAACTTATTTAGATTGCTTGAGTTATTTGTGTGAGACAAAATTGTCATATTGTATTTAAGCAACATCTAAGCAATCTAAACCAATTTTACTCCAATGGTGATTTTAATAAGCAATCTATATTTAGTCCAATCAATTTATATTTGGTCCCACAAATTATCAAGATTAATAATATTTAATGCAATGGTAAGCAATCCACTTTTTGGATTGCTTCATGATGCAACTTACACAAATATTTAAGCAATTGGAACGCCACGTGTAACTACTCCAATGGTAAAAATACTAAATTCCAAAATTTATAAATCCTAGTGGGCATCAATCAACCTCCATTGGAGATGTTCTAACCTGCTAGCTACTAGCTACTGACATTTCATACTCATCCTTTAAAGCTGCCAATTTCAAATTGTGATAATCAATGCAACCCTTAACTTCACCATATTTCATAATAGAATATTGCTATCTTGACACCCCATTTTGACACCAAATATTTATACCATATTTACTGTTCACCGTATTTATACGGTGAACAGTATATTCACCATATTTATAGGATGAATAGTGTATTTTTATTAAAATAGTATTATTTTTTTTAATAAAATTACTTTTTATAAAAAAATATTTATTTTTAAATTTTATTTTATAATACAAATATATGGTTGTGTCATTAACCAACTTTACAATTATACTAATCACAAAAACGTACGTCATTAATCAACTATTTTACTTATAATTTATCAACCACTTTTTGTACTTCATTAACCAATAAAATACATAGTATTAACAACGTTCTGACACTAAATTATAAATGTATTAACTAATTTTTATACTCTATTAATCAACTTTATTTTACTATTTAATATTTTTTAATGTTTGAAAACTCATTAACCAAGTAATGAATTGCATTAACCAACTTTATACAAATTATTAACCAAAGTCTGAACGGTATACATATTAACTTTTTTATATTAGAATATATATTAATCAAACTTAGAACTGTATTAACCAAATTTTAATATTTCATTAATCAAAGTAATTTAAAGAAAAATAGAAAGATATATCAAAATGTTAACATAATAATAAAAACATTGTTCACGTATTTGTGAACAGTGTATTGGGTGTAGGCGTAAGTTTGTGGTATGAAAATATCTTTTCTCCATAATAACATGTATAATGTTATACAATCACCTAACATATCTAATCATACATGCTTTGAGAAGTATTTTCACTCCATATTTAATCGGAGGCATCAACTAAGGATTGAATCTTCTTAGGGGTTGTTTCTATGGATTATATTCTTCTAGAATTTTTAAACTACTTTTAGTTGAAAAACATGTTACCATAAAATATATGTTCTTCGCCTTTCTATACAACCTTAGAATTGACTTCATGTTGTTGAAATTTTCTTTTGTAAATCACATCTTCATATCGATGTTGATTGCACATGATTCATCAAGCACCACTTCTCTAACATCTAAACGGTAGGTGGCCCATTTTGCTACAGTTATCACAAGGTAGGTAATTTTTCTTTTTAACTTAGTTTTTGCTTTGGCTGTTTGTAGTGCTTCTAACTTCATGATGATGGGTTTTCAAATGACCTTCAACCACATAATCTTGTCTCAAAAGCCTTGTTTACTATTGGATTTGCAAGGCAAGTAACATTGTCCAAAAGTGATTTTGGATAGATCTTTTGTGTTTTACAAAGTTGTTATTGATATTTCGTATATCTCTAACATTTGTTTTATAACAATCGAATTAGAAAATTGAGTGCCAAGTAATCTAATCTTATTAGCAATGGAAATAAATATTTCTTTGTAATTTATGGTCATAGACAGACTCTATCATTATCTGCGACTCGTATTCCGTCATCAAGTTCAACACTTGCATGCATCATATTTTCTCACCTCATGTATATTCTTCCTTAAAATAATCCTAGATGGAGTTTATATTTTGAGGGTCATAATTCTGGTGAAAATAGTTTGTTAAACACCAGCAAAAGACATGATTTTGCTTTGACCTTTCTAGCTTTTTTTCCTTGTGATATTTTATTAGAGCCATGGCAGGATTACTTGACACTACAACCTCGTAATCCTCTTCCACGACTTCCCAAAGGCCCATATCTATTAGGTAAGACACCATTATTACTGCCAAAATGTCATGTTTTCCCAAAGTTTTCATTTTTACAGGTCTCATTCAATGACAACTCTACTACTAATTTGTAGGTTTATTACATACAAAATTGAAAAGTAAAATACATTGAATAATTGAATAAAGTATTTGAGTTGAAATAGAGAAATTTCATTCTTATTTTATTAGCATTAATACATTTAATAGTGTTTTTAAAGTTAAAAAAACAATATCAGAATCAAATGACACTAAATTGTCAAACTTAATTTCATGGCAGCTCTGATAATTCTTTAACGCATATTCGTATAACAAAATCAACTGTTAGATTAAAAACTAGTATGATATAGGTCATGTCTATAACATTTAACATCAATAACAAATTATATAATTATTAATGAGCGATGGGAAGTCAAGACACAATAACAGACTAATACACAATGGATATAAAATTCCCCACATTTTTTAGAACCTTGAGGATCAACAACAAATATAAGACGGAAAATCAAACAAATAAAGGCAAAAAATAACACCGATATTTTAACATGGAAAAGCCCTTAATATGAGAGAAAAACCCAGGAGTCATTCAGACCAAAGAAATAGCTCTAATATAATCAATTAATGTACAAGAGAGTCTTAAAGTGATTCACAAACAAGTGCTAACAATCACAAATCACAAAGCAAAACTAGCTTACAAATAAGAATCAAAAAGTTGAAAAGTTACTCAAATCTGCAACTTCAGTGCGAAGCACATATATCTCATCTTAGACCATAATTTTAAATTTTGAACGGTTAGAGGTTAGATACATAAGTTGCAAACATGCCCTCCAAATTTGAGCTTGATCCAACAGTTAACAAATCAGGGATCGTCGATTTAGTGAGACTGGTCGTAGAAAAACGGGAATAGGTTTCTCTCATCTTTTCTCTATTTTGAATCCTTATTTTTTATCTTTCTCTCTCAACCCTAAATTGACCATTTCCACTTAAATAAGTGATACAAATGAGCTATTCATATTTGGGCATTTATCCACATAGAAAGGGAGCCCAAACCCAAAAAATCTCCCCCTCACAACTATGTGGAGGAAATTGCCAAGTGATAATACAACAAGCTTCAAATTTCCATCTTGATAACGTTTTAGTCATCATATCAGAACCATTATCATTTGTATGAATTTTAGCTAACTCCAACAACTTACCATTTATTTAATACATCATGTGTCCAATGATATCTCCCATCAATTTGTTTGGACCTATTATGAAAAATCGATTCTTATCAAGATGAATATTGCTTTGACTATCAACAAATAACACATATTTGTCTTGAATAAAACCAAGCTCCTGCAAAAAAATTATTCAACCACTGTAACTCTTTGCAAGCTTCGATAATCGCAATGAACTCAGCCTCTGTAGTAGAAAATGTTTCACACTTTTGTGATTTGGACTGCCAAGCCAGAGCTCCCCTTGCAAATTTAATCATGTAGCCCAAAGTGGACATTCTAGAATTAATGTCTCCAGCCATATCAAAGTCAAAGTATCCCACTAGAGTAGGCTTATCTCCTCCAAAGCAAAACCCAATATAAGTAGTACCGCGAATATACCTTTAAATCCATTTTACACCACTCCAATGCTATCTACATGGATTTGACAAAAATATATTGACTGTGCCAACAACATGTGCTATATATAGTCTTGTACACAACATTGCATACATCAAACTACCCACGGAAGACGCATAAGGAACACATTTCATATCAAACGTTTCATCTTCACTTGAAGGACTTTAATTAGAACTCAACATGAAACGATTAGCAAGAGGAATGCTTACTGCCTTAGAACTTTCCATTTTGAATCTTGGCAACACTCTTTCGATTTAATGTTTCTGTGACATCCAAAGTTTCTTCTTTTTTCTGTCACACATGATTCTAATACCAAGAATCTGTTTAGCTACTCCTATGTCTTTCATGGAAAAAGACTCGCCCAACTGATTCTTTAACCTGTCAATGTTATAAATATTTTCCCTACAATAAACATATCATCAACATATAACAACAGGATAATGAAGTCAGAAAATTTTCTAACAAATATGCAATGATCTGAAGTAGTCTTCTGTTATCCTTGATTACACATAACATACCCAAACTTCTTATATCATTGCCTTTGAGCTTTCTTCAACCCATATAGAATCTTTCTCAACAATATATACTATTGATCTTCTTTTCCTTTAACTTGAAAACCATCGGGTTCCATGAAGGAAAGTTGTTTTGACATCCATTTGCTCAACAGGTGAGAAAATCTCATTAGAATCAACACTTTTTCTTTAACAAAAACCTTTCACCCATAATTTAGCTTTATACCTTGGAGACTTTGAGTTACTCTCATGTTTAACTCTATAAATCCACATGTTTTCCAAAGCCCTTTTTTCTTTAGGCAACTTCACTAAATCATAAGTGTGATTATTATGCAATGACTTCACCTCATCATACATTGCATCCAACCACTTTTAATATTCATCACTTTCCATGGCCTCTTGAAAACAATAGGGTTCACCCTCATCAGTCAACGTCACATACTCATTAGAATTATACCTTGTAGAAGATTGTCTATGTCTGTTAGACCTCCTAATTTGAACTTGAGATGATTATGGAGCTTCACTAAGATTCTTATCCCGTGACATGTCATTCTCCCCTTCATCATTATTAGTTGGAATAATCACCTCATATCCAAGTTTTTGATCATCAACATAATCATAGGTCTCACCATTCTGATCATAACAACCAATATCATCTAGATTATGATTAGGTAACTGAACTGGATTAAAATTAAACAAATTGATATGTTTATTGGGTTTAGTCATTTCTACCTTATCAATGTCCTCAATAATTTGGTCTTCCATGAATACTACATCGCGGCTTCAGATAAACTTCTTCCCTACAGGATCATACAACCTGTAACCAAACTCATGTTGCCCATAGCAAATGAAGATACATTATTTTGACTTTGCATCCAACTTGGATATTTCATCCTTTGGAATATGCACAAAAGTTTTACAACCAAAGACTCTCAAATAATCATACTTGACATTCTTTCAAAACCAAAATTTGTCTCGAATTCCACTGTTCCAAGCAACAGTAGGAGTGAGATTTAGAACATGCATCACCGTATAAAGTTCCTCACCCTAATAATGATTAGGCAACTTAGCTTTAGAGAGCATACACCTTACTCTCTCAATTAGTGTTTAATTCATCCTCTCTAATAAACCATTCAATTGAGGAGTTTTAGGATGAGTTTTTTCATGTGCAAGACCATGATGCTTGGAATAGGAATCAAATGGTCCACAATACTCACCACTATTATCAGAACAAACACATTTCAGCTTCTCACATGTCCGCCTCTCTACCAAAGCAACGAATTTCTTTGAACTTCTCCAACACTTGGTCTTTTGTCTTCAAGGTGTAAACCATAGTTTCTTGGACAGTCATCAATAAAGGTGACAAAATAAAGTGCACCACTAAAGGATTTTACCTTTAATGGACCACAAGCATCAGAATGTACCAATTGAAGCAACTTTGACTTCCTTGATGGAGGATGTCTCTTGAAGGTATTCTGTTTTCTAACCATGCAATGAGAACACTTCTTCAAATCTGCATTTTTTAATCCTAGAAGAACATCCTTTTGGGCCAAAACATTCAACCATTTTTCACTAATATGACTAAGTCTTTGGGGCCATAAATATTCTTACATGTCAATAGAATTCACACCGTCCCTCTCAACCAAAGCTTTTATCCAATAGAATTTAGAAAGCTTCTCCCCTCTAACCACAACCAAGTTACCTTTGGTTGAGTTTCCACTTTCCAGAACCAAAGTTATTGTCATAACCACAATCATCAAGCATATACACAAAGATCAAATTAAATCAGACCTCTGTAAGCAACAATTTCATTCTCATGTTGGTTTGCAAGCAAACATCACCAATACAAATTACCTTAGATACACTATCATTACCCATGTTCAACACTCCATAGTCACCGGAAGTAAAGTATGTGAAGAAATCCTTCCTTGGTGTAACATGCAATGTAGCACCGCTGCCAACTATCCACATGCTCTCATTTGATACTAGATTTACAGACTCTTGATCATGTAGAATAACAAGATCATTACAAGTAGTAGTAGTAGTAACACGATCCTCATCATGATCATCTTGATCTCTTTGTTTAGACTTACCTTTTTTTCC
Source organism: Vicia villosa (assembly GCF_029867415.1). Lineage (NCBI taxonomy): Eukaryota > Viridiplantae > Streptophyta > Magnoliopsida > Fabales > Fabaceae > Vicia > Vicia villosa. The sequence goes on along the minus strand of NW_026705205.1, from coordinate 784,089 downwards.
TTTGTTATCCTTTTCCACTGATAACAATACTTCTGTATGTGTCCTATTTTGTGACAATATAATGACACTTCATATTCTTGTATCTTGGCTTGAACTTACTTCTAATTTTCTCTCTACCACCCTTTGTTTCCTTTTTCTGACTTCTCCCTCTATTTTCAGTGATAAGTACCTCGGATTTAGATGAAGAACCCCATGTCTTTCTTCCCATCTCCTCATTAAGAATACCACCCTTAGTTGTTTCCAAAGAAACAACACCTTTAGGAGCAGAACTTGTAATAGAAACCCAAAATGTCTCCCAAAGATTACAATAGAAATAATCCTAAAAGTTCATCATCAAATTTAATACCTAACCTGACATCTGATCAAGGAGCCCTTGAAATTCACTCAAGTGATGTGAAATAAAAGTCCCCTCCTTATACTTCAAACTTATGAAGCTATTCAACAAGAACAATTTATTATTCCATGATTTAGGGGCATACAAGGACTCTATCTTCTCCCACAAAGTTTTTGCATGTGTATAATTAGCAATATGATTATAAACATTATCTTCTACATATTTTCGAATAAAACCATATACATGTTGATGTTCAAACTCCCATTCTTCATCAAATAGTATCCGACTTTGCAGAAACAAAAATCGGTAAATGCAATTTCTTTGCAAATAGTAAGTCTTTCATCTTATCCTTCCATAAATGGTAATTAGAATCATTCAAAAATATCATCTTCATCTTGGTATTTGACTCCATCGTTCAAACAAGTAAAATGACCCATAACCAAGAGCTTTGATACCCTTTGTTGGCGCAATTTGGGAGGTCAAGCGAGGATCATTTTTAACTTTGGAGATTACCTTTAGGAACAACACACCTTTGTGAGAGACACGCCACATATTCACCCAAAACCTTAAGGTGATAGGTGACTAGTGAGTTCTCCCACTTATAAATGCTCAAGTCTCCACATTTCTAACCAATGTGAAACTTCCCCACACTACTCACACTTGTAATTCTTTTTTTCAACACTCCCCCTCTAGTGTGAGTCGACCATTTAATAAAAAACTCAAAAAATGATCGCTAAATTCATTGCTAATTAGAAGAAAAGGACTAACTTGACACATTTTGAAGAGTTAAGAAACCAAAATAGACTTTTTTAAGTTAAGAGACCAAAATAAACCCCAAGGTAAACATACAGGACTAAAAGGATATTAAATCTAATTTTACTATATCTAGAGCATCGTAACATCGATTAAGGTGGGACCAACAACAAATGAAAGCTAAAAAAGGAGCTAGTTACTGGAAAAATCGTGGCATAGTTGATTTGAATCGTTGCACGATTTGGAAGCGTTTTCTGACCATTGTAAAAATAAAAAAATATGTAGAAAAGATTTGATGGCCACAAGGATTTTAGGAGCAAAGATTGAAGGTTTTTCTCAATTGAAGACCAATTTCTACCCCCAAATTCATGTATCTTTCTTCTAAACTTATTGCTATGAATAATTTTATTATAAGTAGCTAAGTTTTCTTAGATTAGACCTTTTGAGATGAATTTTGTTGATATGTTTGAATCATGTAATTGGCTTAGTATTGTTTTATTAATTTGTAATTCTAGAATTCTTTTACAACTAATTGGTTATCGATTAACCTAACATTATTAACAATGAAAAAGAATTTGTCTGACATATCATTGATGGTCTCCAAGTCTTTCTTTTCCGCTACTCAAATTCCCTCTTAAAGTTCAGCACTTGCATATGCATATTCTTCCTTCAAGTAGTCTCATTTAAATTTTGTTGTTTCGAGGGTAATAATTTTGATGAAAATAGATTCTGAAACACTAAAACGATATATGATTTTCCTTTTTCCTTTCTACTTTTTTTCTCTCCTTGTAATATTTTATTTGAGCCATCAAAGACAGTTGGAAAAACTTATAAATTTTTTTTATATTTTCATTTTTAAAGGTCTCATACGATTACAACTCTGCTACCAATTTATAGGCTTATGACAAAAGAAAATTGAAGAAGTATATGAGATAAAATAGAAAAAAATTTGTCCTTATTTCATTTGCAGGCATACACTTAAATAGTATTTTTTAAATTCAAAAACAAAATAATACCACTATTTAGAAAAAAATAAGATAGGAATGTTTAGGAACACTAATTGACTCCAACAAACTTAAAGCTGTAACAAAATAATTAAAATAATAAAACAACTACGCAATTAAAAAACAAATAACTACAGATATAAAATGGAAAATGTGGGAGTATGGTTGATAAATGACGTGGTGCATCTAACAAAAATCTAGAAGCAATCTTTCCATATCTCTGGGCTTTGGGATTCAATAAGAAACAATTTGGATTAAGTCCTCTTCATAATGGGCTTATCTTTAATAAATTTATTAGATAATAAATAAATAATTTATTTATAAAATTATTTTAATAAATAAATAATTAATGTAGAGTTCAATCTGTAGGCTGTAGCAGTATTATTTATTATATTTATGTATCAATCTATGGATATTCATAATTAAGAACTAGTAGTAATATTTTGCATATGCACGAGTTCTGATTTTGTACGCACATTTATTTATATAATATATTTATTTTAAATAGAAGATTAAAAAAAATATTAAAATTAATAATAAATTTTTTCGTATATAAAATATTTAAATAAATAATTTTTTTCATATATCATTTTTGGATCATAAATACCATCTTTCATATATAAAAATATTTAAATTAATAATAGATTTTTTCTCGTATACAAATATGATTTATGTTTAGGTATCATATGAAAAATATCTGGATCAATAGTAAATTTTCATTTATAAAAATATTTAAATCATTAATAGATTTTTTTCCGTATATCATTTTTGAATCATAAATACTATTTTTCGTATATAAAATTTTTTAGATCAATAATAGATTTTTTTCTGTATACATATATCATTTATGTTTAGATATTATTTAGAAAAATATTTGAATCAATAGTAAATTTTCGTGTATAAAAATATTTAAATTAATAATAGATTTTTTTTCCCGTATACCATTTTTAAATCAAAATTTTTTTGTCACAAATACCATTTTTCATATATAAAAATATTTAGATCATTAATAGATTTTTCCCATATACAAATATTATTTTTGGTTAGATATCGTTTACAAAAAGTATCTGAATCAATTGTAAATTTTCGTATATAAAAATATTTAGATCAATAATAGTTTTCTTCTCGTATACCTTTTTTGATATATAAATTTTTGTATCATAAATATCATTTTTCATATATAAAAATATTTAGATCATTAATAGATTTTTCCCATATACAAATATTATTCATGTTTAGGTATCGTTTACATAAAAATATTTAGATTAATAATAGTTTTATTCCCGTATGCCATTTTTGAACAAATTTTTTTGGATTATAAATACAATTTTTTGTATATAAAAATATTTTGATAAATAATAAATTTTTTCCCGTAAACAAATATTATTTTTGATTAGGTATCATTTACAAAAATATTTGAATAAGTAATACACTTTGTCCCATAGATATACACATTTCTTCTATTTATATTGATGACATATATTTGTGAAATGACATCAATAACAATTAATTTTTCTAATATTTAATTGTGCAAACACTACTTTAATTGTATAAACTTCACAAATGACATATATTAACATAATAATATTTTAAATCATATAACTTAAAGTTAATGATAAGTGACACACGTTTTTGTATTTTATCCAATAACACACCTTTTCAAGTATATTTTTTAATTCATTTTAATTGAAATAATTTTTTTAAACTAAACTTATTATTATTTTAAAAAAAAATATTGTATTTTTAAGTAAAAATTATTTTAAATTATATTTCTTCGTTATTAATATTTAATTACTAAAGTTAATTTTTAAAAATTAAATACTATTTTAAATGTAAATTAGCAACCATTTAAAATGATTATAATAATCATTTTATTAAATAATAATTTATTAGAATATTTTGATTAATAATTTATTAGAAATAATAATAAAGTAATAAAAAGTGAAAAGTGAAAAGTGAGTTGGAAAGTGAAAAATGAGTTAGAAAAAATAACTAAAAGACATTTTTACCCTTAAATTATTAATTTAGACTAAGCTAACAAAAGAGTATTTTTGTGATTTGCAAAACAACAATTTTTTTATATTATAGATTTTTTAAATAATTAATAAATAAAAGAGGTAAACATGGTTTCGCTTTTTTTTCATGTCATGAACATGTTATCATTTTCTTTTGCCTAAATATATATATTTTCAGACTACATAATTTATTTGTAAAAAGAAAAGATTACATTATTTATTTAGAAGTACATTTTCAGACAATAGACATTATTAAGTTTTAATTTTAGATGTATACATCTGAACTGCTTTTAAGATAAGAAAAATTATACCATCAATATTATTAGATGTCTAAATCTGAATTCTCTAGAAAGATGGTAACTCAAGTTTGTATATTATAAGGCTGTGGATTTGTACTCATAGTTGGTGGCCAGAAGGCAGTGTACACCTACTCTTCTTCTTTCAATTAATTTCACCTACCTTCAAGTAATGGTTGAGAAGATACAATCCTTATAAGTAGGGAAAGACTAATTACTATTAAGGAGAAATCAACATCACTTAGACAGCTAAGACAGATTAATGCCAAATTGTTAATTTGATGCTTCTCTTTGGATACTTACATTTTTTTACACTAAATTCTAATCAAAGATTAGTGAGGGGAAATCAAGTTTCTTTCATTCTTTCCTTTGACATATTGAGAGGGTTGCTTCCAGATATGCATTAATATTTGATTGATTTCATTTTATATAAATGTCTGAAAATTTAAAAATAGAATAAAGATTTTTATTAAAAAAACATAACACAAGAATAATAGGCTATATCTAAATATATTCTTGGTTCTTTTCTTTTGGATAAAATTTATCCTTTACTTTTTACTCAAAATTTATCGGTAAATTCTTGGCTACTCTTGTAAAATTGGGATGATTTATCCCAAATGACATGTACCAATGAATTCTAGTCACATAAAAATAAAATTTTAAAATTACATATTAACCCAAAATTTTAAAGAAATAAAATTAAATCAATGAAATGATATATAATATAATTTTTTAGTAATAAAATGTTAGTATGTCAAGTGTGAGTAATGATTCCAACATTAAATAGAAATGAAGATGTTGAATACTTATAACGAGAGGATGTTAATATATGATTTTAAAATTTTAATTTATGTGGAAAGTTTACATTAGTACACGTCATTTGAGATAAATTATTCCAATTATACAAGGGATAATATAGGACTCACCAAATTCATTTTATTCTTTTATATGCATAATTTTTTACAAAGTCACAAAAAATAAAACAATATTGAATAAAAAATAAAAAAGAATTCTGTTAGATATTGGATCGAACTCTAGTATGGTCGAAGGGTAGCTTCTTGGTTCGACAGGATTAAGCATGAAGTCGAAGGTTGTTCACATGCTTGTGTCGAAGATGCTAGGATTGTTAGCATGTTAAATTAGGTTTAGTGTTTAAACCATAATTTGTTAGGTTAGCTTGTTTATTAAGTTGGCTTGTGTAATTGGCCTTGTGGAAAAAAGCCCATTAGTTAGTATGTTAGGTTTTATTATAAATAGCATACTAGTCTCTCATCATTGCAACACAGCAAATCCTAATTTAGGGTGAGAGAGGTTATTTGTTATTCTTGTAAACTTGTAATCTTGTTTTCTAAGAGAAAGTAAAAGAATAGCAGTTATAACCAATTCTTATGTTCTTCTTCTTCTTTGTTCTTTATTCTTCCCTTGCATTATACTTTGTTCTTGACATCGTTTTTCACAACAAATTGGTGCGGTGAGCGTTGAGAAGATGCCTTCAACAAAGTATGAGATTGAAAAGTTCACCGGAGTGAATGATTTCGGTCTATGGCGCTTGAAGATGAAAGCCCTACTGGTTCAGCAGGGTTGCTTGGAAGCGTTGAAGGGAGAGGCAGCCATGAATGCAGAATTGACGGTAGCGGAGAAGACGAATATGATTGAGAAAGCACACAACGCAATTTTGTTGAGCCTTGGTGATAAGGTTCTTCGACAGGTATCAAAGGAGACGACGGCATCAGGGTTATGGGTGAATCTTGAAAGTTTGTATATGACCAAATCGCTGGTAAATCGACTCTACCTGAAGCAAGCTTTGTATTCATTCAAGATGATTGAAGAGAAAGTGTTGGCTGAGCAGTTGGATATGTTCAACAAGCTGATTCTTGATCTTGAAAATATTGATGTGAAGATCGATGATGAAGATCAAGCGTTGTTACTATTGTGTTCTTTGCCTCGATCACATGCTCACTTCAAAGAAACTCTCTTGTATGGAAGGGAGTCCCTGACGCTTGAAGAAGTTCAATCAGCCTTGTATTCTAAGGACTTGAACGAACGAAAGGATCATAAACCTTCGATTGTTGGTGAAGGTTTGGCCATTAAAGGAAAATTATCGCGAAAGGATGGTAAGTTCGACAAGAAGAAGGGAAAAAGCCAGCCGAAGTCTGAAAGATCATGGAGGTAAGGATAATGACAATGCAGCCATTGTCCAAGATGATTTTGAATCATCTGATGTTCTTGTGGTTTCAAGCAGTGACTCGAGAAGAGAGTGGATTATGGATTCAGGTTGCACTTGGCACATGACTCCAAACAAAGACTTGTTCGAGGAATTATGTGATCAAGATGGTGGATCAGTATTGCTGGGAAACAACAAGGCTTGCAAAATTGCAGGTGTTGGATCTGTGAGATTCAAGCTCCATTATGAGTCAATAAGGTTGTTGACTGAAGTCAGGTATGTTCCTGATTTGAAGAGAAATATACTTTATCTTGGTGAATTCGACAAGAAAGGATATGTTTTCCAAGGAGAGAAAAGTATCCTTAGAGTCGTGAAGGGGTCGAAGGAAGTCTTGAGAGGCGTGAAGAAACAAGGCTTGTATACCCTTGAGGCTGAAGTTGTAAGTGGTTCGACAAATGTTGCATCCACGAAACTTTTGTCGAAGACAGAAATCTAGCACATGAGATTAGGCCATGTCAGTGAACGGGGTCTGGTCGAATTAGGGAAACAAAATCTACTTGGTGGAGACAAAGTCGAAAAGCTGAAGTTTTGTGAACCCTGTGTACTTGAGAAATCTTGTAGAGTGAAGTTCAACAAAGGCAAACAAAGAACACATGGATCCCTTGATTACATCCATGTTGATCTTTTGGGGCCTGCAAGGTGTCCATCACATTCAGGAGCAAGGTATTTTCTATCCATAGTTGATGATTATTCCAGGAAGTTATGGGTACTCATTTAGAAGACTAAGGATGAAATTTTTGAGAATTTCAAAAGTTGGAAGACCCTAGTAGAAAATCAGACTGGCGGGAAGGTCAAGAGGTTGAGAACCGATAATGGTTTTGAATTTTGCAATGAGGCGTTCGACAGTTTTTGTGCGGGCTCTGGTATTGCAAGGCACAGAACTACTGCAGGTACTCCACAACAAAATGGTTTGGCTGAAAGGTTTAATCAAACTATTTTAGAGAGAGTCAGATGCATGTTGACTAGTGCGGGGTTAAAGAAGGTGTTCTAGGCTGAGGCTGTTTCGACAGCAACATATCTGATAAACAGATGTTCTTCGACAGTGTTAGGTATGAAGACACTTGAAGAAGTTTGGTCGAGACATCCACCAGATCTCGACAAACTGGGAGTATTTGGATGCGTAGTCTATGCTAATATTAGGCAAGACAAGGTTTAACCTAGAGCTCTGAAATGCATGTTCATGGGATACCCTGAAGGAGTCAAAGCTTATAGGCTATGGTGCCTAGAGCCAGGTCACAGGAGGTGTATCACCAGTCGAGATGTAGTTTTCAATGAAGCTGAAATGGCTTTTAAGAAAACTGATGATGTTGGTCGAAGTACAGAAACATCTGAAGAAGAGCTGGAACATGTAGAGATTCCTGTTGAGGTGGAGCATGTTGATGCTGAATTGCATATCCCTGATGAAGTCGAAGAAGAAGTAGAAGATGCGGAGGAAATTGAGGAAACTGTAGATGACTGCCTATTTTCAAGAGATAGGTCGAGAAGAGCCATCAAGCCACCTCAGAGACTTGGATATGCAGATCTTATAGCTTATGCCTTAATCTCTGCAAGTGAGGTTCTAGACGAAGAACCTAGAGATTATAAGGAAGCTATGAGGAGTCGAAATAAGACTGAATGGCTGAAGGCCATGAATGATGAGATGAAATCTCTTCATGATAATCATACTTGGAACTGATCAAGAAACCTGTTGGGGCAAGGTTAGTCAACTGTAAATGGATTTTCAAAGTTAAGGAAGGAATTGAAGGAGTGACGTTGAAAAGATACAAGGCAAGGTTAGTTGCAAAGGGTTTCACTCAGAAAGAAGGTGTGGACTTCAATGATGTGTTTTCTCCTGTTGTGAAGCATAGGTCTATTCGAATGTTGCTTGCCATGGTGGCACAGTTCGACCTTGAACTGGAACAGATGGATGTGAAGACTGCGTTCTTGTATGGTGATCTAGATGAAACAATCCTGATGAGGCAACCTGAAGGGTATGTCGAAAAGGGGAAGGAAGAATATGTGTGCAAGTTGAAGAGATCCTTATATGGGCTGAAACAATCTCCTCGATAGTGGAATAGGAGATTCGACAAGTTCATGACACGCATAAGTTTCATTAGAAGTCAGTTCGACCACTGCGTTTACTTCAGATTTCGACCTGGTAATTCATTTGTTATTTTGTTGCTTTATGTGGATGATATTCTCATAGCAAGTAACAAATTCAAAGATGTAATGAGGGTGAAGGATGAACTCAATTAGGAGTTCGATATGAAGGATCTGGGAGCCGCTTCCAGGATTCTTGGAATTTACATTTGAAGAGATAGAAAGAAGCCGAAGTTATGCTTATCTCAAGAGGCATATCTACGAAAGATTCTCGAAAAGGTTTGGTATGTCGAATTCGAAGCCAGTTGTGACTCCGACAAACCCTCAATTCAAGCTGAGTATTGATCAGTGTCCCAGTACTGATGTTGAAAGAGCCTATATGAATAGCATCCCATTGTTAGTTACCAATTTGTGTAAATATCTTAGGTAATTTTTGGTAACTCTCAAGTCTTTTTGTGGTTAATAGTAGTATTTTATTGTCATTTGGTATATATTTATTCTTATATTTATATTATTGTTGAATAGTTCTTATCTTTGCAATCTATGTTGGATTTTGTAGTTTTTATAGATAATTGGAAGCTTGGACCATGGAAAAAGCACTTTGAAGATGTTCCAAGACCAAAGCCAAGGATTGCTGAAAAGAGGTAGCGCGCTAAGCGAGGTTGAGCCCGCTAAGCGCGCTTTTGAAGAAAAGAAGGAAGTTCTGGCAGAGAGTTCCGCGCTAAGCGAGGTCTGGAGCCCGCTTAGCGCGGTTGGGCGGTTTAAGCAATTATTGATAGCGCGCTTAGCGGGCTGCACCGTGCTAAGCGCGGTCTGCGAAACTTTGTTTATTTGTTTATGGGCCAGATCACTTTTGAATGTATGTAGAGATATTTTAGAGAGAACCAAGAGCATAATACACTGTAGCAAACATAGAGTTGAAGATTGGAAGCCTTGATCGTCGATTAATCGCCTTTGATGCTTGTTGATCTTCATCCTTTCCTTCTTATGCAAGCTACCATTCTCATGGATAGCTAAATCCCTTTTGTATCAAGATAAGATGTAATCTTCCTAGCCTTTTGTATGTTTTTCTTGTGAATATATGTGTATGAACAAGTGATGATCAATATAGATGGTTTAGTTTGTTTATTAAGGCTTTTCTTTGGTATAAATGTTTGAGACATCAATGTTTGTATCTAGACCTAACTCATCATCTTTCAAACTATAAGTTGCAGACATGGATTTAGAGTTTGATGTTTACTAAGTATCGGTTTTAAAACGTTATTTGTATTGTTTAAACGGTGGAGAAATCGTCAGTTAAACAATACGGTAAATCTAACTATATCGTTGCGGACACGGACGATATAGGTGTCGATACGTAATTATATTGATCGTTAGCAAGTTCATAAGCATCTATTTATAAGGAAACATACAAATTTAGGTCGATGAAATCGAATCTTGATACATTTTCTTTAACTTAGAACTTTCATTAATTTACTCTTTGCTACTAAAGTGATTGAATGATCTTTTGCAAACCTAAAACAAAAGTAACATTAACTCAAGACAAAATAGGCTATAGAACGGCGGTGATATCGCAATAATCCCTGTGGATACGATATAAACGGAAAGTACACCACAATACTCTTTCAACAAAATGGCGCCGTTGCCGTGGATTGTTGTTTAGATATTGCAAGCATTGCAATAGTTTGTTTTGTATTGAGTCTTATAATTAATATCTTGTTTCTAAATTTATTTTCCTTGTGTTTGTTAATTTGCTTGGTTAGTTTTTCAGATTACAGTTTATGCGAGGACGTGTACCTGCAGATCAACTCCTTTTTGATCCTGAGATTGAGAGGACTGCTCGTAGAGAGAATAGCAAAACTCGTAGGAGGAGACAACTAGCTAGGGAAAGAAGACAACAACAAGAGGCATCTTCTTCTTCAACTCCGGTTGAAAACTTAGTTGAGGGAGAAATGGCAGGAGAGATCCCTAATGTTCCTGCTCGAGGGCCTTGTGTTAATAGCCCTCGACTCAATGCACAATTTGCTCGTGATCAAGCCAATGGAAGAAACTCCGAGATGAAGACGGGGTTACTTCAATTATTATACCAAAATCCGTTCACAGGGGCAGATCACGAGGATCCATTTACTCATCTAACAAAGTTCTACGAGATCGCCGGAACAATTGGTGCTCCGGAAGACCAAGAAGAACAGGTGTTCAGGAGACTTTTTCCTCATTCCTTAATTGGAAAAGCTAAGGAATGGTACCTTGATCAACCAAATAATGTCATGACAAATTGGAACGAGTTAGAAGAGAAGTTCTTGGATCGGTTCTTTCCTCACAATAGGTTCATGGAAGCGAAAACTTCTATTGCGGTGTTCTCTCAAGGTTCGAATGAATCTCTCAATGAAGCATGGGAGAGGTTCAAGTCCATGGTTAGAAAGTGCAAAGGTCATGGGTTTGATGAATTGTCTCAAATCCATATCTTTAGAAATGGACTCCAACCTCAACCAAAAACTCTTTTAGATGCTACCGCGGGTGGTTCATTGATGTCAAAAACTGCTGCAGAAGCGATTGCTATCATTGATAGAATGGCTTTGAATGATCATCAATGGCAACACAACTGTAGTGCATTGCAAAGAAAACCGGGAGTTCTTGAATTGAATACTAGTGATGCAATACTTGCTCAAAACAAGTTATTGACACAACAAGTAGAATTGCTCACTCAACAAATGTCAAAACTCCCTCAACAAATCAAAGAGATAAATGGGAGCCCTTCTAAAAATCAACATGTGATGTGTTGTGAATTGTGTAGGGGTGACCATCAAACAGGTTTTTGTCCTCCACCGGGTGAAGAGGTGAATTATGTGTCTAATCCTAATCAAGGATATGGTGGGAGACAACAACAACAACCTTACAACAATAACCAAGGTTACCAACAAAGAGGTAATCAAGGTTATCAACAAGGATGGAGGCCGGAAGCGGGCCCATCGAATCGTCAAAATCCTTATCAAGGCGGTTACAATCAACAACCTCAACAAACAAAGCTTTCAATCGAGGACACTCTTAGCCAATTCATGCAATTGCAAATTGCAAGCCAAAAGAGTACGGATGCCGCAATAAAGAACCTTGAAACTCAAGTCGGGCAATTGTCAAAGCAACTTGCCGATCAAAACAAAGGTCCTTTTCCGGCTACTACACAAGAAAATCCTCGTGAGCATTGTAAGTCAATTCTAACTCGTAGCGGTAGAAATATTGATATGGGTGTAGGAGAGATAGTTGAGGAGGAAATTGTTGAGAGTGAAAAAGATAGGGTGATTGAAGTAGAAAAAAATGTTGAGGGTGATTTAGTTGAAAATGAGAAAGAGAAAGAATTAGTGGAAAAAGAAACTCTTGAGAAAGTTGTAGAAAAAGAGAGAAAAAAATTGAGTGTGAGTGAAAAGGGAAAGAAGAAGGTGGATGATTCTATACAAGTGAAGAAATTACCTTACCCTCCCGGTCCGTCAAAGAAAGAAGATGCAAAGCACTATGCTCGGTTCTTGGACATTTTTAGCAAGTTGCAAATCAATGTTCCTTTTTCCGAAGCATTAGAGCAAATGCCGATGTATGCAAAATTCATCAAAGACATCATCACTAAGAAGAGAAGATTCTTGGATCCGGAGGTAGTAACGGTGAGCTCTTGTTGTAATGCGTTAATTCAACGCACTACTCCGATAAAATCAAATGATCCTGGGCGGGTAACCTTACCGGTGTCTATTGGAAATGTCCACATAGGCAAAGGTTTGGTAGATACCGGTTCTAGCATTAATTTGATCCCTCTGTCAATGGTGAGAAGATTAGGAATCAATGATTTGAAACCGACAAGAATGACGTTATCATTAGCAGATAAATCCACAGCTCATCCTCATGGAGTTGCGGAAGACTTGCTTGTCAAGGTTGACAAATTTTGGTATCCTGTTGATTTTATCGTCATAGACATGGAAGAAGATCCTGAGATTCCATTGATCTTAGGAAGGCCTTTTATGAAGACGGCCCGAATGATGATAGATATTGATGATGGCTTAATGAAATTAAGGTACCAAGATGAAGAATTATGTCTTGATCTCTTTGAAGCCATCAAGCATCCGAGTGATGATGATGATTGTTTTAGAATCGATGCTACCGAAAGGGCTATTATGAAAGTGGAGAATCAAATGCACTTGTCGAATCCTCTTGAGAAGACTTTAATGGAAGCTCTTGAAGTTCTCACCAAAGATCAAGAGAAAGAAATTGAAGATTGCTTGAGAAATTTAGAGGCTTGTGATGAGATGAATCCATTTGAAACTCAAATTGAAGAGTTGAAGGATGAACCTAAAGTTGAAGAGCAAAAGGTGGAGTTGAATGTGTTACCATCTCACTTGAAATACGTGTTTCTCGGTGACAATTCTACTAAGCCGGTTATCATTAATAATGGTTTGTCTAGCAAGGAAGAGCATCGATTGAAGGAAGTATTGATAAAGAATCAAGAAGCAATAGGATGGGTTTTATCCGACTTGAAGGGTATTAGTCCGGCCTATTGTATGCATAAGATTATGTTAGAAGATGATTTTCGGCCCGTAGCACAACCTCAACGGCGATTGAATCCAACCATGAAAGAAGTTGTTAGAAAAGAGGTTGTGAAGTTATTAGAGGCGGGGATGATTTATCCCATCTCCGATAGCGAATGGGTGAGCCCGGTGCATGTGGTTCCTAAGAAGGGTGGATTGACGGTTGTGAGAAATGAGAAGAACGAGTTGATTCCTTCGAGATCGGTGACCGGGTGGCGTATGTGTATTGATTATAGGAGGTTGAACCAAGCAACCAGAAAAGATCACTTTCCATTACCTTTTATGGATCAAATGTTAGAGAGGTTAGCCGGAAGAAATTTCTATTGTTTCTTGGATGGTTATTCGGGATACAGTCAAATATCAGTGAATCCGGCGGACCACGAGAAAACTGCCTTTACATGTCCTTTTGGCGTTTTCGCATACCGAAGAATGCCATTTGGACTATGTAATGCTCCTGCAACATTTCAAAGGTGCATGCAAGCTATCTTCTCAGATTTGATCGAAAAAAGCATTGAGGTGTTCATGGATGATTTTTCTGTGTACGGGTCATCATTTGACTTGTGCTTGAAGAACCTTGATGTGGTGATGGAAAGATGCATTGAAACAAATTTGGTTCTCAACTGGGAGAAATGCACTTTCATGGTGACAGATGGGATTGTTCTTGGCCACAAGGTTTCTTCAAAGGGGCTTGAGGTTGATCCGGCAAAAATCGAGGTTATTGAAAAGCTTCCCCCTCCGGTGAATGTTAAAGGCATAAGGAGCTTTTTGGGACATGCTGGGTTCTATAGAAGATTCATCAAGGATTTCTCCAAGGTTGCAAAGCCTTTGAGTAATTTGCTCAACAAAGGTATGGAATTTAATTTTGATGAATCATGTCTAAAAGCTTTCCTAGAACTTAAAGAAAATTTGACCACCACACCCATAATTGTCGCTCCTAATTGGTCGCTTGAGTTTGAACTCATGTGCGATGCTAGTGACTATGCGGTTGGTGCGGTCTTAGGCCAAAGGAAGAACAAACAATTCCATGCTATACATTATGCGAGCAAAGTTTTAAATGAGGCACAGGTTAACTATGCCACTACCGAAAAAGAATTGCTCGCAATTGTATTTGCATTGGAAAAGTTTCGTCCTTACCTCATTGGTTCTAAAGTTGTGTGTTATACTGATCATGCCGCAATCAAATATCTTCTTACCAAGCCTGATTCAAAACAGAGGCTTATTCGGTGGATTCTTTTGCTTCAAGAATTTGATCTTGAAGTGAGAGATAAGAAAGGTACAGAAAATTTGATTGCGGATCATTTGTCTCGGTTAGTGAATACCGAGGTAACAAACAATGAAAAAGAAGTGAGGGAAGAATTCCCTGATGAAAAACTGTACATGGTACAAGAAGTTAGACCCTGGTTCGCGGATATGGCTAACCACAAAGCATCCGGCTGGATACCTGAGGATCTAACTTGGAATCAAAGAAAAAAGTTTTTGAACGATGCTAATTTCTATGTTTGGGATGATCCTCACTTGTTTAAGTTGAGTAGTGACAATCTTTTGAGAAGATGTGTCGCGGATGAGGAGACAAAAAGCATTTTGTGGCATTGCCACAATTCGCCTTATGGTGGTCATTTTAATGGTTTGCGTACGGCCACAAAAGTCCTTCAATCGGGATTTTGGTGGCCTACTTTGTTCAAAGATGCTTACCACCATGTTGCCTCATGCGACAGTTGTCAAAGAACTGGTGGAATAGGGAAAAGAGAGGAAATGCCCCTCCAAAGTATTGTAGAAGTTGAGGTATTTGATTGTTGGGGCATTGATTTTGTTGGACCATTCCCTTCCTCAATGTCAAATGAATACATCTTGGTAGCTGTGGATTACGTGTCTAAGTGGGTGGAAGCGATTGCTTCACCCAAGGCGGATGGTAAGACCGTGATAAAGTTTTTGAAGAAAAATATATTTTCGCGGTTTGGCTCGCCAAGAGTGATAATTAGTGATGGTGGATCTCATTTCTGTAATGCTCCGCTTGAAAAAGTGTTGGAGCAATATGGAGTAAAGCACAAGGTGGCTACTCCATATCATCCACAAACTAATGGGCAAGTTGAGAGGACCAATAGAGAAATTAAGAGAATTCTTGAGAAAACTGTGTCTAGCTCTAGGAAGGATTGGTCAATGAAGCTTGATGAAACCTTGTGGGCATATCGAACCGCTTTCAAAGCACCGATCGGTCTTACACCATTCCAAATGGTGTATGGTAAAAGTTGTCACCTTCCCGTAGAACTAGAACATAAGGCATATTGGGCCTTGAAGCTTTTGAATTTTGACCACAAGTTGTGTGGAGAGAGAAGAAAAACCCAATTAAATGAGTTGGAAGAGATGAGATTGCATGCCTATAAGTCTAATTCGATTTACAAAGAAAAGACCAAATTCTATCATGATAGTAAGATTAGAATGAAAGACTTTAAGGTAGGGCAATTAGTTTTACTCTTCAATTCCCGGTTAAGACTTTTTCCGGGAAAGTTGAAGTCTAAATGGTCCGGACCGTTTTTGGTCAAAGAGGTTAGAAGCCATGGGGCTATTGTGATAGAGGACCAAAAATCAAAGCAAGAATGGGTAGTTAATGGTCAGAGGTTGAAGGTTTATCGAGGAAGCGATTTTAATCGTGAAACTTGTGTTTTATCGTTTGGTGATCCTTGATTGCCTTTGACCGTCGAGCTGACCGACGTTAAACAAAGCGCTTATTGGGAGGCACCCCAATTTGTAAATATTCAGCTTGTTTTATGTGTTTTTTACCGTTTATGTTTTTTGCGTTCTAGTCGAGCCAAAATCTGTCTACCGGTAAAGTTTCACATGCTGGTAGAAAGAAAAATTTTTCTGTGTTCTGTCAAGGGCGCTTAGCGCGCCACTAGCCCGCTTAGCGCGCTTTTGCAATTTTGGAACCCCAAGTTCCAGAGACTTGCGCGCTTAGCGCGCTTCAGAGCCCGCTTAGCGCGGGTTGGTTTTTCAGGAAAAAAAAATATTGCAATTTTGGGCCTTTATGTTTTTGACCCGGCCCAGCGCGTTTCTGAGTGGAGAAAATAGGGTTTTGAGGTCTTGTTGCCTCATTTCCCTCATTTTGCTCTCCTAAAGAAATTTCTCTCTTTGCTTCTCCATTTTTGTGTTGCTTAGCATTCAAAGTCCTTGCTTTTTCTTCTCCTTCATCTTCACCAAGGTAATTTCTCCATTTCCTTTGCTATTTCTTTATGTTTGTTTTATATATTAGGATTTAATTTTAGATTAGGAATAGAAATTTTGTGGTTAGGATTTGTGTGTTGAAAACCTAGTAGTAGAATCTCTTTTCCAGTACCATGTTGTGTTTAAAATCGTATTTGGGTGCTGGAGATGTTTGGAAATAACCCTGGTTCGCAGGGGATTTTTTCTGCAAATCGCAGAGCCCGCTTAGCGCGGTAGGCGCGCTTAGCGCGGTCTGGGGATTTCAGAAAAATCCCCTCTTCTGCCTGTTTTTGTTTGATGCAGGGGGAGTGATCTTGTTCTTTGATTCATACTAGGGCTGTTTATTTTTTGTTATATAATGTGTTAACATATTGGTTTTTGTGTGCTATTTCTTTAATCATTTCAGATGGGACCGAAATTCCTAGGCTCTAAGAAAAGAAAGTCCGGAACCGAAGGTGGCAGCTCTTCTCAAGCACCTAGGGCTATTCCGTTTAATCATAACCGTTTTAAGAGTCATGTCCAAGAGGAGAGGTACAAAAAGTTAGAGGTTAGGACATGGTGGCCTGAGCGAATTGTGAGAATCAATCCTGAGGGAACCTATGGGTGGTGTCATAACACCATTGAGGAGTATGGTTGGCTTAAGCTTTGTGAGCCTGCACCTAAGTTTCATTTGGAGATTGTAAGAGAGTTCTATGCTAATGCTGTTCCAAATGAGGAATTTCCGGTTGAAGGTGTTCCCTTTGAGTTCAAAACTTGGGTGCGTGGTAAGGAAATTGATTTTTCTCGTCAAGCTATCCGTGAGTTTCTTGGAACTCAATTACCTTTTGAGGATGGTGAGCTGTGTGGGTATCATGTGCAATTGGCAAGGGGTAATTTTGATTGGGAGCATCTGAGGGAGGTCTTGTGTGCGAGGGGGCAGTCTTATGATCTTAATCCTTCACAACAGACCCAGAAATTCTCTAGGAAGTCGTTGTCTACTAATGCTCAGATTCTCATGTCTGTGGTCCTTCATAATTTAAGGCCTAGGAGTCACACTTCCTCTTTACCTGCTGAGTCTGCTGCACTGGTTGCTCGTATGATTGAGCATGAGCCGATTGATATTACTCGCATTATTGCGAATGAGCTGAAGAGGGTTGCTTTGAGTGGAACTCGGCATGGTGATCGTGCTCTATGCAAGCTGATTTTTCCTGGTTTGATCATGAATCTGTGCAAGAAAGCAAGAGTGCAGATTCCTTCTGAGGGGCTTGTGTCTATTGACACTTTTATTGATGACATTTTTATTGAGCGTTATTGTTTATCCAGGTTGACTGCTGTTCCTGTTGCTGCTGCTCGCCCTGCTCGCCGCCGTAGTAATCCTGATAGAGAGGAGAACTTGGCATTTCATATGGCGCATCAGAGAGCATTCATGTTTTTGCATGATTCTATGTCTCAGCTGAGGTTGCAGATGATGGAGCCCCATGTGGTTCATCCGTGGAGTTCTCGCCAAGATTTGGTGGATTATGCTGATTGGCCTGAGGTCAGTCCATTTCCTGAGGAGGAGGAAGGTGGCGAGGATGAGAATGTGGAAGAAGATCATCAGGATGAGGATGAGTAGTTTTATATTTTATGTTTAGTGCTATAGTATATTTAGTACTAGTTTTTTTATTTTATTAGCTTTGTTATGTTTTGTTCCATCCTTGTATAGGATGAGGTATTTTGAACCTTAGGCATTGCTATGCCTTTTTGGATATTGTGACACCTTTTGGTGTTTGTTTTAAATTATTAAGTTTTTAGTTTAATTGCTTTTATTTTTATGAACATATGCAATTGTTTTCTTTTAATTTTTGATTGTCCTTGTGAAAGTGTTTCCTTGAGGGAGCAAGTTTTACATCCAATTGGGGCGGTGATGATATAATGTGAAATTAGTACGTACAAGGTACATTTTTATCGTTTCTTTAATATACCATGAAGTAGATACTTCTAATTGTACAAATTAGATGTCATATTTTATTTAACAAATATAGTTCAATAATGAATCATTTTAGCTCTAAAACTAGTGTGAGGAGCCTTTCCATTGTACATATATATATTATTTTGTGGTTACCAACAATGTGCGTTTAACTCGTGTTTATTATGTTTAATCTTGCGGTTTTATTTAATTGTGTAAAGCATGAAAGTGATCAAAGCATTTTGTTTCGCATTACGAGTATAACTTCTCTTCCAAATATAACCCCCCCGGTGAGTGTGTGAGTATTTGCTAACCACTTTGAGCCATTTTGCCAAGATTCAATCGGTATCATGTCATGCCTTATAATTGCCGATTTTTGATTTGAATCTTGATGACTTTCTTTGAACCTTGAAAAGTACCATGAAATGTGGTTAGGATTGATTCCTTTTCGCCTTAGAATAGGGAGCATTCGTGATTATGTGGTGGTAATATTCAAGTTGGGGAGAATAAAATTTTGATCTTGGTTGTATTGGTGTGTAGAAGAAAATAAATAATTGCTCAAGAGAGAAAAAGAAAAAAAGAAAAAGAATGAAAAGAAAAAGAAAAAGGAAAAGAAAAGAGCTTTGTATATAGCTAGTTCCTTTAAAATAAAAAGATGAACTCTTGAGCAATAAAATTGTGTGATCGGTTGATAAGGATGTGTGGATATAATCATGATTTGAATGCTCTCTTAGGAATTGACCCCTTTTGTTTCAATGGCCTTGAGAAATGACACTTCCTTGTTAACCAACCCAAGTTTCAACCCTAAAGTCTTTGTGATTCTTGCTTTTACGCTTTTTATATAAATGTTGTGTAGATGAATGCATAATTAATTCTGGATGTTGGCGACATTGTTGTGTGAGTGTTAGGACCTCAATTTTGTCTCTTACTAGAGAAGTGTATAGGTTGTGATTCAATTTTGAACTTATTTTGTTTTAGGAATTTTAGACATCAAATATGTATTTAGTATTAGTATCTGCATCATGGTGTTATTTTAGTAAAGGTAAGATGTTACTTGTGTGCTTATGGAATTTGAACCACCCAATTGTTTTTGTCTTAGCTTGTGATCTCTTGGTGTATTTGTTTTGTTTGAGGACAAACAAAGGTTTAAGTTGGGGAGAGTTGTTAGTTACCAATTTGTGTAAATATCTTAGGTAATTTTTGGTAACTCTCAAGTCTTTTTGTGGTTAATAGTAGTATTTTATTGTCATTTGGTATATATTTATTCTTATATTTATATTATTGTTGAATAGTTCTTATCTTTGCAATCTATGTTGGATTTTGTAGTTTTTATAGATAATTGGAAGCTTGGACCATGGAAAAAGCACTTTGAAGATGTTCCAAGACCAAAGCCAAGGATTGCTGAAAAGAGGTAGCGCGCTAAGCGAGGTTGAGCCCGCTAAGCGCGCTTTTGAAGAAAAGAAGGAAGTTCTGGCAGAGAGTTCCGCGCTAAGCGAGGTCTGGAGCCCGCTTAGCGCGGTTGGGCGGTTTAAGCAATTATTGATAGCGCGCTTAGCGGGCTGCACCGCGCTAAACGCGGTCTGCGAAACTTTGTTTATTTGTTTATGGGCCAGATCACTTTTGAATGTATGTAGAGATATTTTAGAGAGAACCAAGAGCATAATACACTGTAGCAAACATAGAGTTGAAGATTGGAAGCCTTGATCGTCGATTAATCGCCTTTGATGCTTGTTGATCTTCATCCTTTCCTTCTTATGCAAGCTACCATTCTCATGGATAGCTAAATCCCTTTTGTATCAAGATAAGATGTAATCTTCCTAGCCTTTTGTATGTTTTTCTTGTGAATATATGTGTATGAACAAGTGATGATCAATATAGATGGTTTAGTTTGTTTATTAAGGCTTTTCTTTGGTATAAATGTTTGAGACATCAATGTTTGTATCTAGACCTAACTCATCATCTTTCAAACTATAAGTTGCAGACATGGATTTAGAGTTTGATGTTTACTAAGTATCGGTTTTAAAACGTTATTTGTATTGTTTAAACGGTGGAGAAATCGTCGGTTAAACAATACGGTAAATCTAACTATATCGTTGCGGACACGGACGATATAGGTGTCGATACGTAATTATATTGATCGTTAGCAAGTTCATAAGCATCTATTTATAAGGAAACATACAAATTTAGGTCGATGAAATCGAATCTTGATACATTTTCTTTAACTTAGAACTTTCATTAATTTACTCTTTGCTACTAAAGTGATTGAATGATCTTTTGCAAACCTAAAACAAAAGTAACATTAACTCAAGACAAAATAGGCTATAGAACGGCGGTGATATCACAATAATCCCTGTGGATACGATATAAACGGAAAGTACACCACAATACTCTTTCAACACCCATATGCTAATATAGTTAGTTCTTTAATGTATGCTATGGTCTGTACTAGACCTGACATAGCATATGCAGTAAGTCTTGTAAGCCGGTACATGGCGAATCCTGGAAAGGCTCACTGGCAAGCATTGAAGTGGATTTTAAGGTACATAAATGGGTCTCTGAACAAGGTCCTAATTTATGGTGGAGCCTTAGGTGAAGACAGTAAAGCAGTAATCGAAGGATATGTCGACTCTGATTATGTAGGTTGTATGGATTCTAGAAAGTCTATTTCTGGATATGTTTTCACCATGTTTGGCACAATAATTAGTTGGAAAGCAACACTTCAGAAGGTTGTTGCTCTACCAACCACTGAAGCGGAGTATATTGCCCTAACTGAAGCTGTGAAAGAAGCATTGTGGCTTGAAGGTTTTGCTAAGGAGCTGAAACTTCAAGGTAAAGGTATCATTGTTAAATGTGATAGTCAAAGTGCAATATATCTGTCGAAGAACTCAGCCTATCATGAGCGAACTAAGCATATTGATGTGAGGCTGCATTTCGTCAGAGGAGTAATCGAGCATGGAGAAGTCCAAGTGCTGAAGGTTTCGACTGAGGACAATGCTGCTGATATGATCACAAAGACATTGCCAAGTTGCAAGTTTTTCCACAGTATGCAGTTGATAAAGCTGCATGAAGAAAGCGAGTTTGTTCCCTTGACGTTGTAGAGTTAGGTCCAAGGTGGAGATTTGTGAGATATTGGATCGAACTCTAGTATGGTCGAAGGGTAGCTTCTTGGTTCGACAGGATTAAGCACGAAGTCGAAGGTTGTTCACATGCTTGTGTCGAAGATGCTAGGGTTGTTAGCATGTTAAATTAAGTTTAGTGTTTAAACCCTAATTTGTTAAGTTAGCTTGTTTATTAAGTTGACTTGTGTAATGGACCTTGTGGAAAAAAGCCCATTAGTTAGTATGTTAGGTTTTATTATAAATAGCATACTAGTCTCTCATCATTGCAACACAGCAAATCCTAATTTAGGTGAGAGAGGTTATTTGTTATTCTTGTAAACTTGTAATCTTGTTTTCTAAGAGAAAGTAAAAGAATAGCAGTTATAACCAATTCTTATGTTCTTCTTCTTTGTTCTTTATTCTTCCTTTGCATTATACTTTGTTCTTGACATCGTTTTTCGCAACAAATTCTTATTAAAAACATAGGCGAAAAAAGAGAAGTCATGGTATTTTCTAAAATAAAATAACTTTTTTATAATCAATATATACTCAAATTCTTGGGCACGTTTGGTGCGCAGGATTGAATAAAGACATGCTATGATATAAAACAGGATAAGGATATGATATAATACAAACAAGATAAGACTTATCCTATCATGTGTTTGGTTTACACAAGATACTATATATATATATATATATATATATATATATATATATATATATATATATATATATATATATATATATATATATATATATATATATATATATATATCCTTCTAAAATAGCTATATTTTTTCTAAATTAATTAGTAAAATATTTTAAAAATTTATAAATTATAAAAAATAATATTTTTTTTATAATTAAAAAAAACTCATTAACACTACTGAGTAAATAATTTTAATTTTTCTTTAAAAAGATCATGAATTCTATTATACATATATATATATATATATATATATATATATATATATATATATATATATATATATATATATATATATATTATATTATATATAAATATTATATATATATATATATATATAATATATAAATATTATTATATATATATATATATATATATATAAACGACAAAACTACCCTTGGGAGAAAATATATTTAATTTAATAAAAAATTAAAATTAGTATTTATATTTTTAAAATTTTAATAATTATTTTATTTTTAAATATTTTAATTTATTAGTTTTTAATTTTCTACATTATATAAAGTTAAAAAATTACCCTTATGATAATCATACATATTTTATTAAAATTATTTATTAATTTTTAATTTTATATCAAATTATATTTTATTTATATTTTGTAGTATTTAATTATTTATTTTAAATTATATTTTATAAGGGTAAATTAGTAAAATATTTTTGTATCCTATCCTGACGAATTTTAATCCAACTCATATTCAGGATAACAATTTGAACTAGTGAGGCACTATATGATAAGTTTCAGGATTAACTTATCATATTTTGTTGTGTCATCAAACACTAGATTGAGATAGGATATGATACAAATATCCTATCATGTCTCTTATCCTGCGCATCAAACGGACCCTTAGAGTTTTAAAAATTATTCAGTGTAGTTTTCTTTTTTTGAAATTTTAAAAAAAATAAAAAATAATTTTTTATTTTGATTTTTAAAAATTAAAACTAGTTTCAATTTTGAATTATAAAATATTAAAAAATCAAAATCAATTTTAAACATTAAAATAAATATTCTTGATAAACATATCTTAATTCAAACAATTGATATCATTAGATTTGCAAAATAATCAAAATATTGCAAATATATAATGTATTTGTTAAGTGATAATTTTGATAATTATGGTTAAAAATGGTCTTTGTCAACGGATGCATATATGAGCGATGGTCGTTGATCGTCACAATGGTAGTCGATGATGGTCATAGTATGGAGTGGTGGTGATAACATAGGATGGTTTATAATGGTCGGAGTCGTGATTAGAATTATAGCTAGTGGTGCTGATTAGTAGTTATACTTATGATCGAAAATGGATCGAGTGGTGATTGATGATAGTCAGAGTGGTGGTTGATGGTGGACAAATGGGTGGTTGAGAATGATCCGAGTTGTAATTGGTAGTGTCCATAGTGCTGGTTGGCAGTGGTCAGAGTGGTAGTAAAATTAAAGATCATATGTGAAAAAATTTGTGATCAGTGGTGGTCAGAGGTGCATTACACCATAAAACATTTTTCACATCTGTTGGATTTTTGAGGTAATGTATGTGTTATGGTAAGTCAATAACATTTAACATCAAACGTGTGGCCGGTGTGAAAAACAGTTTATCACCTTTGTTAGTAAATGAATCGAAGTGATATGTATCACATTTTACATCAGCCAAGAATGTAACCGAAATGATATGCAACACTTTTCACATCGAGCAAGCTTGAAACCGAAGAGATATTCCTGACTTTTTACTTCGGGCTAGTTTATAACCGACGCGATATGGGTATGGGATATCTTTCACATCAACTATGTAGCATAAGCGATGTCAAAAGCCTTGTATTTTTTAAAATATGATTTTTGTACATATATTTTTTTGTTATAATTTGTATATTTATAAACAGGAACCTAAATGGCACATCTTCACCTTATATTTAAATGGATATAAAGCCAAAACCAAAAATTATGTATGTTTACAACAAAAACTAAATGTCACAAGTTTGTACTATATATTTAAATGGTAAAAATATCAAAACAAAATGTGTTAAGAGTGACTTAGAATGTGTTCAGAATGGCTATGGAGTACACAAGACTACTCAAATATATTATGAGTGACTCATAAACTATACATATTCAACATCTTTGAGCATTGGTTCACCCCACCACAGTTGAGTGCAACTTCTTCCTTGGAGTCACATGAGTATTTCTTCATTTGCTCGACTTGAAAATCTGGAAGGTAGCTCATATCTTCTATCACGCTTAATCCAAGCTTAGTCAGCATTTATTAAACTCTCTATACTGGATTTTTCTTCATCATAGTGTCTATCATCAGATCCTCCTCACACCTTTTATGGTGACACTGTCCGAAGTAGCATTCCAAGTACTGTTCACATCTATTTCAGTAGATACCAAATTATCAACATGTTTCTCATTATCTCTAGTTATGGATTGCTCTTCATCATTTTGAGAAGACATATCATCCATAGATTGTGTGTTCTTTGAGATTACTCTCAACTTCATGTTGTTAGTAACACAATCCAAAAGAATGTTTTCATTCTTAATCATTACACCTTCATTTAGAGTCTTCACATCTTCTAATGCATGATCATGATTGTTAATAATAACATTATTAGTTATAGCAACATCAACCTCAACATCTTCACAAACATGATCTTCATTCTTCTTATGCAATTAAGGTTATGTCAACATGTTGTACAAAATGTGTGCCACATCCTTATCCCCATTAGGATTTCTCATGTTTGTTCCTTGGGTATCTTTATCATGATGATATCTTATAGACTCCAACCTAAGTGGAACAACATTAATACTTTCACTAGCAGCTAGATCAGACATATCAACAATTGGAATATTGAGAGAATTTCTGATACATGTATCTTGTGAGTCGATTTCAACACACCAGCTTCTACTTCACCAATCATCCTATCATGTATTTGATTAATAAAATTTTCAGACATATGAGAAGTCATTCCATTTGGATGAATTATGCCAAAACCATTGTTCTTCAGCTTTTTCTTCTCAACCAAAGTAGGTTGTTCAAAGTTGGGAGGACATCCAGCCTGACCATCATCTTTCTCTTCCATGACACCTTCTTGCTTAAGTCTTAAATCATTCTTAAGAGATGATTCAGACTTCAGACACAGATGTTTGACCATATATCCTGAGATGTTATTTGGCCTTTCTCCTTTATTTATATTATCCTTATCATTCTTGGGATCTTGCAAAATTTTGATGTCTTTCTCAGGTATGTCCTTCTTCATACAAGCTTCTTCACCCTTGTTGATGACACTTACTTTTAATATAAAGAAATCCATATTCCTCATTTGATTACAATCAACCAATTTTCTGAAGGTCTTGATTTTTTCCTTTGCTATATTGTCAGAAGTGACATAAGAAGTCTTTTCTTTAGACCTGTTCTAGGTACTCTTATCATTACAACCCCATTCTTTACTAGATGAACACCTGTGTATGGTATGAGCTAATGAGCCTGTAGTCTTAGCATTATGTTTTCTCTTCTTCTTGGCTTCCTTGATCTTCATCATTTTGTAATAATAAGGCCTTGTATGACCATATTTACCACAATAGTGACATATCATCGGGTGTTTCTTGTTATTATGGTGATGAGATGACATGTGTTAAGACTGGTGTTAGAACATGTGGTCTAACATCTGAACCTTAGTCTCCTTTTCAAGTGTACCAACCTCTTTTGAAAGAATCTTCATCTATTTCATGCTCATCCCAATATATATTCTCTTAATATCGCTGTTCATATCTCACAACTCCACTATTCCATCAAGTGAATTTAAGCTATTTTTCAAATTGCTTTCCAACTGCATCAAATTAACTATTTTGAATTTATTGAAGAAACATCCTTTTTTACACTTGTGATGGTTAATCAAAGCTCTTTTGTTTCCTTTTTAAGAACATCCACGATTTTCTTCAGTTTAGCTATTCTTAAGCATGCTTATTTCCACTTGGAAGGCAAGATTCTGAAGGATGTATCAAACTCTTCTTTAGACATGTCTTCAATACTGGATACACTTGCAGATTTACTTCTTTCATAATAAGCCATTACATTACTGGTAGTTTTTCCTCACCTTCACTATCAGAATCAAACTAAGTGATGGTTAATCTCTTTTTATGTCTTTTTAGAAAGGTAGGACATTTTGCTTTGATGTGTCCATAGCCTTCACACTCTTAACACTGAGTACACTTGCCAGCATTAGATTCATCTTCACTCTTGCCTTTTTTCAGGTAACTGATATTAGACCTTTTGTCTTGGACATTTTTCCTCTACTTTCTGTCCAAATACTTCAAGGATTGTTGAAATTTTTCCCAAGAAGAGCATTAGCAGCTGACATGCTCTCCTTTTCATCATCACGACTTCCTTTATCCTGAGTGTTGGATACAAAGGCTATACCTTTTTTCTTCTTTCAGCCCTGTCATTGATGGTTATCTCAAAGGTTTGTAAGGAACCAATGAGTTCATCAATCTTGATGTTGCTCAAGTTATGAGCTTCCTCAATAGCAGTCACTTTCATATCAAACCTTAGGCAATGATCTAAGAATTGTTCTAGCAACCTTTTATTCAGACATCTTTACTCCTAAGACAAAGAAAGTGTTGTCAATATCACGTAATCTGATGTGAAATTCACTTATAGACTCGTCTTCATTCATCATGAGATCCTCAAACTTGGTGGTACATAGCTGTAGCCTTGACATACGAATTCTAGATGTGTCGTCATGTGCGTTCTTGAGAGTATCTCACGCTTCTTTAACCTCTGACCATGTGTTGATCAACCTGAACATGTTCTTATCCACACCATTGAAGATAACATTCAAAGCCTTAGAATTTTCTAGAGCTTAATCATCTTCAACATCAATGCATTTAGCTTCTAGTTTCAACCTAGTTGTACCATATTTAGAAGTAATCACTGGATGTTTCCATCCTTTTACCATAACTTTCCATGCTTTGTTGCACATGAATTTGAGAAAAACAATTATCATTGATTTCCAATCATCATAGTTGGTGTCATTCAAAACAAGTGGTTTGTTGAGTGATTCTCCATCTTTCATTGTCTCCATTTGAGCAAAAATTTATCTTTCTTGGAGCGCACCCAACATGCTCGAGTTCCCGCTCTGATGCCAATTGAAATTTTGTTCCTCAGAGGACAAATGTCGATCACGCTGCTTGTAACACCCTTCTAAACCCCGCGGCAATTTTATAGTTAATCAGAGTAAAGACATATGCACAAGGGTGCCACAATTATTCAAAATAATTAAATCAACTAAGGTCAAGGTCATGCTTCATTAGGAAACGGTTCACCAAAACATAATCATGTTTATCACAGCGGAATACTAAACATCATCAAATACAACCAAATGGAATCATAATTCAACACCAAATAAAATGGATAATTTCATAAAACTCTATAACTATCGTTCCCCAGTGTTACAGATCAGAGCATGACCGACACGACCCAACATAAACGGATAAAATCTACGAGTCATCCTCACCAAGCACTAATGCTGCTACTCCTCAATCTGAAAATGACAACATGTAAGGGTGAGTCTCATTCTCAATTAGTAAATATTATGCAATTCATAAGCAACAAGCATCATAATATACCGTTCACCCAATTACACATATTCAGATTCACATCCATTCTTAATTCACACAATAATAGATTACAACACACACTACAGAAATCCATACAATCATATTATGACAGAATGCATATGACACAACTGACACTATGCATGTGGTACCAATAAACCGTGGAATCAATCCACCTAACCGATCTACGCCTCATCGAGATACGGCCCACCGACACAATTTCCACACAATGGGAAATATGTCCACCAACGATCCAAACGTCACCGGGATCCAACATCAATGCATATGAATGAATGAAACACATATAACATACTTAAAACACATCGAATCACAATGAACAACTCATATCATCACCACATCACCGAATAAGTATGTACATGTTTTCAACATCATTCAAATAGTCATGCATTCATCACAATCATAATAATAATCACAACCAATTCATCATCACATCAATTACATTGTTACACCTATCTCATATGCACACAATGTCAATTTTCATCAAGTAATTAAATCAAGCTTTATAGAAATAAAGTCGGCCACTGCCTACATTCATCATTCATCCTATAAAACATTTAATTACTTGTACAACGCCCAAAACGGCACTAAAAACGGACCTACAGTTTGAAAGTTACGCCATTTTAAAGAAATGTTCCGTCACTAACAGCACGCGGCGCCAACCAGGTTCGCGGCACGGAACGAGAAAAAAGTTACGCCTTCGCGGCGCCAACACATGGACGCGGCGCGACCTGAGCGTATCACAACTTCTTGGAATTCTGCACAACGGTTCGCGGCGCAAATAGAGGTTCGCGGCTCGACCTGGCGATTTTGCAGAATTACGGGTCTGCGTTCAAACTATGCGATTTCACATCCTTTTCACCCGAAAACGATTCCAGACATCACATACAGGCATATAATCATCACACAGTCAATTATACACCATAAAATATCATTATTAGCCAAATAGTTCACACCATCATCATCAATTCAATCCAAATGAGAGTACTCTAACCTAACAATCTCAATATAGAATTGAACCAAACTATACATCAATCTACCTATTACCTAAGATCACATAAGAGATACTAAAAGGAAGTGTCCCCCCTTACCTCGATGAATTTCTTGAATGCTCTCCTTCCGGTTTCACGTTCTTGCCTCTTTCTCTTCTCTTGCTCTTTTCACGTGTTCTTCTTTTCTCCCCAAATGGTTCCTTTTTCTTATTTTATGAAAAATAAAATAAAATAAATTAACCACAACTTAGTAAAAGGCCTAACTAATTAGCACCCCTCTTTTACTATCACCACACCATAAGCCCAATAGCTCTTACTCCCTTATTTTCCAATTAAATTCAATTTAAATTCTCAAATTCCAATTATTTAATTTAAATCCAAATTAAATTAATAAACTGAAATTATGGGTGTTACAACTCTCCCCCACTAAAAGAGTTTTCGTCCTCGAAAACATACCTTAGACGAAAAGTTCCGGGTAAGAGTCCTTCATCTGGCTCTCTAACTCCCATGTAACATTTCCACTGGCTGGTCCTCCCCATACCACTTTCACCGTTGCTATATCTTTACCTCGCAACTGCTTCACTTTACGATCTTCAATCCTCATAGGTAACGTCTCTACAGTCAGATTATCTGCACCTGTATATCATCTACCTGAATCTCATGAGACGGATCCGCAATGTATTTCCTCAACTGGGATACATGGAACACATCATGCAAATTAGCGAGTGCAGGCGGTAAAGCAACCTGATAAGCAACCTTTCCAATCTTCTTAGTAATCTTAAATGGACCAATGAAACGCGGAGTTAACTTCTTCGACTTCAAGGCTCTCCCAATACCAGTCATCGGAGTAACTCGCATGAATACATGATCTCCTTCCTTAAATTCAATATCCTTCCTTCTTTTGTCATGGTAACTCTTCTGACGACTCTGAGAAGCTCTCCAGATTCGTACCAACACAAAGGTGTTCTACATCTCCTACCATACAATGCTTCAAACGGAGCCATACCAATACTCGAATGATAACTATTGTTGTAGGTAAACTCAACCAAAGGTAAATAACTATCCCAAACACCACCTTTTTCTAATACACAAGCTCGTAGCAAATCCTCTAACGATTGAATCGTTCTCTCCGTCTGTCCATCTGTCTGCGGATGATAAGCAGAACTCAACCTCAACTTAGTACCTAAGGCTTCCTGCAATCCTGCCCAAAACTTAGAAGTAAATCTCGGATCTCTATCCGACACAATACTTGCTGGAACACCATGCAAACTCACTATCTTCTCAACATACAACTGAGCCAACTTCTCCATCGGATAATCCATTCTTATTGGAATAAAGTGAGCAGATTTTGTCAACCGGTCTACAATAACCCAGATAGAATCACAATTCCTACTCATTCTAGGTAACCCAGACACAAAGTCCATAGAAATTCCATCCCACTTCCAATCCGGAACAAACAACGGTTCCATCAATCCAGACGGTTTCTGATGCTCAATTTTCGACTTCTGACAAATTAGGCAAGCATAAACAAACTCAGCAATTTCCTTCTTCATTCCAGGCCACCAAAATAACTTCTTCAAATCATGATACATCTTGGTAGCACCAGGATGAATACTCAATCCACTTCGGTGTCCTTCTTCCAGAATACTCTTTCTGATCTCAGCAACATCGGGTACACACACTCGGTCTCCAAACCTTATGACACCATTCTCGTCAATTCGGAATTCACCTCCTCGACCTTGGTTAATCAATGTCAACTTATCTACCAATCCAACGTCAGATTTCTGTCCGTTTCTAATTTCTTCAAGGATACTATTAGTTAACTTTAACATCCCCAACTTAATGCTATTAGAAGTACTTTCGCATACTAAACTCAAATCTCGGAATTGTTCAATTAAATCCAATTCTCGCACCATTAGCATAGACATATGCAATGACTTCCTGCTCAATGCATCAGCAACAACATTTGCTTTACCAGGATGGTAATTCAAACCGAAATCATAGTCCTTCAAAAATTCTAACCATCTTCTCTGTCTCATATTGAGCTCTTTCTGATCGAAGAGATACTTCAGACTCTTATGATCGCTGAATACCTCAAATCGAGAACCGTAGAGATAATGTCTCCACAACTTCAACACAAACACCATAGCCGCCAATTCCAAATCATGAGTCGGATAATTCTTCTCATGACTTTTCAACTGTCTTGAAGCATAGGCCACTACCTGCTTATCTTGCATCAAAACACCACCTAAACCCATCAGTGAAGCATCACAGTACACATTGAAAGACTTTGCTGGATTAGGCAAAATTAAGATCGGAGCACTCGTCAACCTCTTCTTCAACTCTTGAAAACCTTTTTCACATTCTGAATCCCATACAAATACTTGCCCCTTTCTTGTTAACTTAGTCATTGGTAATGCCAACTTCAAAAATCCCTCAATGAACTTTCTATAGTAACCTGCCAGACCAAGAAAACTACGAATCTCTGAAGCATTCTTCGGCATCTCCCACTGAGATACTGCTTCTACCTTCATAGGATCCACTGCGATACCGTCCTTCGTAATTACATGGCCAAGAAAACTTACTTCCTCCAACCAGAATTCACATTTAGACAATTTCGCATACAATTTCTTCTCCTTCAATAATTCCAACACCCCTCTTAAATGATCTGCATGTTCTTCATCACTCTTCGAGTAAATCAGAATGTCGTCAATGAACACTACCACGAACTTGTCAAGATACGGGTGAAATATCCTGTTCATATACTCCATGAAAACACCAGGTGCATTAGTAACACCAAATGGCATAACAGAATATTCATAGTGTCCATACCTCGTTCGGAATGCCGTCTTCTGAATATCTTCTGCCTTCACACGAATTTGGTGATATCCAGACCTCAGATCAATCTTGCTAAACACACAAGCTCCAACCAACTGGTCCATCAAGTCGTCAATCCTCGGCAAAGGGTATCGATTCTTGATTGTCACTTTGTTCAGTTGTCTATAATCAACACATAGCCTCATTGAACCTTCTTTCTTCTTAACCAACAGTACCGGCGCACCCCACGGTGACACGCTATGACGAATAAACTTCTTCTCCAACAATTCTTCTAACTGTTTCTTTAGTTCAGCCAATTCTGATGCCGACATGCGATACGGTGCCATCGACACAGGGCTAGTTCCAGGAATCAATTCTATAGCGAACTCCACTTCTCTTTCAGGTGGCAACTCACTAACATCTTCTAGAAACACTTCCGGATACTCATTCACTACCCGTAGCTCACAGTGCTATCGCCCCCTTTCACTTCCATCGAAGAACACAACATAAATACCACTGCTCCATCATTGACAGCTAGATTTATCTGTTTGACTGACATAGTCAAATCCTCAACACTAACCTCTTCAGGGAAGATAACCGTCTTCGTAAAACAATTGATATGAACTCGATTAAATTGCAACCAGTTCATCCCCAAAATGACGTCAAGTCCTTCAAGAGGAAGGCACACTAAATCCATTCCAAACTTTCTACCAAATATGTCGACAGGACAGTTCAAACAAGCAAAAGAAGTAGTTACTGAACCCGACGCCGGAGTGTCAATAACCATACTTCCATGAATAACAGATATTTCTAATCCCAATCGTTTAGCACAATCCATTGAAATGAACGAATGAGTCGCTCCAGTATCTATAATAGCAACTAAAGGTGTGTCATGGATAAAACACGTACCTTTAATTAGACGATCTTCTGGAGTAGTCTCTGACCCAGACAAGGCAAAGACTTTTCCACCAACCTGATCCTTCTTCGGTTTAGTGCAGTGCGGACTGATGTGACCCTCTTCGCCGCAATTGTAGCAAGTCACAATCTTCATCCTACAATCTGAAGCAATATGACCAGCCTTACCACACTTGAAGCATTTCTTCTCTCCACTCTTGCACTCATTCCTTCTATGCCCAGTCTCTCCACAGTTGTAGCACCTAACGGGAGCACCAGAATCTCCCCCACTAGGCCTCTTCCAATCCCCAGCTCTAGGATTTCCTCTACCATATGGCTTACCTCTATCCATAGGCTTCTTACCTTTCTTGTCAACCAACTCGCGAGAGTGATATGACTTCAGCTTAAGGTTATCCTCTTCAAAGATCCTACTACAGTCCACCAAATCGACAAATCGCCGAATTCTCTGGTACCTGATCCCCTGCTTGATCTCATCACGAAGACCATTCTCAAACTTGATGCACTTTGAGAATTCACTAGCCTCGTCATTGTTGTAGTGAACGTAGTACTTCGCCAACTCGACAAATTTCGAAGCATACTCTGGTACCGTCATATTACCCTGAGTCAGCTCCAAAAATTCAATCTCTTTCCTGCCTCGAACGTCTTCAGGAAAATACCTCCTCAGAAACTCTCTCTTGAACACAGCCCAGGAAACAGCTACACCATCAGCATCCAATTCAGCCTTGGTAGCCATCCACCAGTCATCAGCTTCTTCGGACAACATATGAGTACCATACCTCACTTTCAGGTTCTCAGCACAATCGATGACTCTGAAAATCCTCTCGATCTCCTTAAGCCATTTCTGAGCACCTTCAGGATCATGTGTGCCCTTGAACAACGGAGGATTGTTCCGCTGGAAACTGTTCAGCTGCCTGTCAGCACCAATACCAGCCCCATTGACATTCCCTCCCAGTACACCAGCAATCATGCCCAGAGCCTCAGCAATTGCATCATCGTTTCTTCCTCCTCTTCCAGCCATTGTTCTACTAAATATAAAACAATATTCATTAGAACAAGATGTATCGATAGTGTCAACCTTACACTATTCGCATACGAGGGATTAACTGACACTAAGACTCTAACTCAAACGACCGACTATGCTCTGATACCACTATTGTAACACCCTTCTAAACCCCGCGACAATTTTAATAATTAATCAGAGTAAAGACATATGCACAAGGGTGCCACAATTATTCAAAATAATTAAATCAACTAAGGTCAAGGTCATGCTTCATTAGGAAACGGTTCACCAAAACATAATCATGTTTATCACAGCGGAATACTAAACATCATCAAATACAACCAAATGGAATCATAATTCAACACCAAATAAAATGGATAATTTCATAAAACTCTATAACTATCGTTCCCTAGTGTTACAGATCAGAGCATCACCGACACGACCCAACATAAACGGATAAACTCTACGAGTCATCCTCACCAAGCACTAATGCCGCTACTCCTCAATCTGAAAAATGACAACATGTAAGGGTGAGTCTCATTCTCAATTAGTAAATATTATGCAATTCATAAGCAACAAGCATCATAATATACCGTTCACCCAATTACACATATTCAGATTCACATCCATTCTTAATTCACACAATAATAGATTACAACACACACTACAGAAATCCATACAATCATATTATGACAGAATGCATATGACACAACTGACACTATGCATGTGGTACCAATAAACCGTGGAATCAATCCACCTAACCGATCTACGCCTCATCGAGATACGGCCCACCGACACAATTTCCACACAATGGGAAATATGTCCACCAACGATCCAAACATCACCGGGATCCAACATCAATGCATATGAATGAATGAAACACATATAACATACTTAAAACACACTGAATCACGATGAACAACTCATATCATCACCACATCACCGAATAAGTATGTACATGTTTTCAACATCATTCAAATAGTCATGCATTCATCACAATCATAATAATAATCACAACCAATTCATCATCACATCAATTACATTGTTACACCTATCTCATATGCACACAATGTCAATTTTCATCAAGTAATTAAATCAAGCTTTATAGAAATAAAGTCGGCCACTGCCTACATTCATCATTCATCCTATAAAACATTTAATTACTTGTACAACGCCCAAAACGGCACTAAAAACGGACCTACAGTTTGAAAGTTACGCAATTTTAAAGAAATGTTCCGTCACTAACAGCACGCGGTGCCAACCAGGTTCGCGGCACGGAACGAGAAAAAAGTTACGCCTTCGCGGCGCCAACACATGGACGCGGCGCGACCTGAGCGTATCACAACTTCTTGGAATTCTGCACAACGGTTCGCAGCGCAAACAGAGGTTCGCGGCGCGACCTGGCGATTTTGCAAAATTACGGGTCTGCGTTCAAACTATGCGATTTCACATCCTTTTCACCCGAAAACGATTCCAGACATCACATACAGGCATATAATCATCACACAGTCAATTATACACCATAAAATATCATTATTAGCCAAATAGTTCACACCATCATCATCAATTCAATCCAAATGAGAGTACTCTAACCTAACAATCTCAATATAGAATTGAACCAAACTATACATCAATCTACCTATTACCTAAGATCACATAAGAGATACTAAAAGGAAGAGTCCCCCCTTACCTCGATGAATTTCTTGAATGCTCTCCTTCCGGTTTCACGTTCTTGCCTCTTTCTCTTCTCTTGCTCTTTTCACGTGTTCTTCTTTTCTCCCCAAATGGTTCCTTTTTCTTATTTTATGAAAAATAAAATAAAATAAATTAACCACAACTTAGTAAAAGGCCTAACTAATTAGCACCCCTCTTTTACTATCACCACACCATAAGCCCAATAGCTCTTACTCCCTCATTTTCCAATTAAATCCAATTTAAATTCTCAAATTCCAATTATTTAATTTAAATCCAAATTAAATTAATAAACTGAAATTATGGGTGTTACACTGCTCTAACAACAGGTTCGACAATTTAAACCAGAACTAACACAAATATAATAATATGAGTTGTTCAAGTTGATGGATCTGAAAAACAATATATAACACAGAGAAATGGTAACCCAATTAAGTGAAACTACACCTATGTTTGAAGGGTTGAATCTACAACTCAAAGAAAGGAAGTTCACTATTAGTAGATTAGTACATTTATACTTACAAGCAATAACAAGTCCATGTTGTTCTATGCCTCTTCCTAGCATTATCCAATAACTTTCTATTTAGAGCCCCCATAAATCTGAGAGCCTACTCACTTTCTTTTCTATCACATAACTCGTGATAGGATGTTACAACCATTAAACCCTAGTGATCTACTTCTATCAACATGAATGATGTTGACTTTTACAACTCAAGTAGACCAACCTTATATGCCAAGTTACTAAAACATAGAGGTGTACATATAGATTATACACTAATCTTATTAGGGCATTAGTGTGGAATATGAGACACAAATTCTAGCACTATAAAAATATTTAATGTGAATATTTGAATGCTTGAATTTCAAAGCAGGTTGTGTCCTCCTTATATAGCATAATTTTTCCGGGTTTTTCTTCATGGATTTGAGATTTGATTTCGTCTAGAAATAAAGCAGATTTTGTTGGATATTTGATTTGTTCCTTGAATATCTCATACAAAAGATATGATTTGGTTTGTTACAAATTTAATTTTAAATCTCTTTAAATTTAATTTGATCTTCACAACTGTCCAACAAATCATATATTCATATTGTTAACTTAATAACAATAAAACTTGATTCAATTTTTTTTATAAGAGAATCTCCCTAAACGCAACAGTGAAGTCTTGATGCCCAAGACCCAAATGTTGAGCAATATGCTAAGACACCGATTCCAGCATTTGTCTTTTCTACACTTTTATACAACTTTCGCAAGCTAGATCAATTTGAACAATTCTTCTATATTGTTGTTTTGTAAAATACAGTCAATCCAAATGACCGTTTCACATAAAACTCCATGTATCTCAAGTGTGCTTTACAAGTTTTTGTGAGATATTGGATCGAGCTCTAGTATGGTCGAAGGGTAGCTTCTTGGTTCGACAGGATTAAGCATGAAGTCGAAGGTTGCTCACATGCTTGTGTCGAAGATGCTAGGGTTGTTAGCATGTTAAATTAGGTTTTAGTGTTTAAACCCTAATTTGTTAAGTTAGCTTGTTTATTAATTTGGCTTGTGTAATGGGCCTTGTGGAAAAAACCCATTAGTTAGTATGTTAGGTTTTATTATAAATAGCATACTAGTCTCTCATCATTCCTAAGCTGCAAATCCTAATTTAGGGTGAGAGAGGTTATTGGTTATTCTTGTAAACTTGTAATCTTGTTTCCTAAGAGAAATTAAAAGAATAGCAATTATAACCAATTCTTGTGTTCTTCTTATCTTCCCTAATTCCCTATTATATTTTGTTCTTGACATCGTTTTTCACAACATTTTTTTTATCATGGTGCCTAATATGTTATCCAAGTCATAGTATATAATCTAAAACAAAGCATTCCATTCTGAGCAACTATTAGTGCACACCATTTGAATATGAATGCGATTGTATTTCACTTTTCTAGAGAAACTTCAAGGCAAGATACTTGAAATGGTTGGTAGAGTATTTGAGAGACGTTTTCAAAAGCCTTGTTAGTATGTTATTCTAAATAAAAGTCCTTGTCATTTTAACATATATAAATTAGTAATAAGATTTATATTCAATTATACTAACAAACTAAAACATCAATAAAACATCAATAAGACTAAGAAATTTGTTTGACTTTGATTTATTTAAATTTATCTAAAGACATAAGTTTTGTGAAATTCATTTTTTTTGAAAGAACCTATAAAAACAATTTATATCATTCTTTATAAGCTATGTTTTTAGTTTATTTTCATAAGTTTTAATATAAATGAATTTTATTTTGATATTTAATTTGACATTTAATAGAATTTGACTTTTAAAAATATCATATTTTATTTCTACTTATAATATATTTAAATGTGTAAATCAATTTAAATTAATAAATTTAATTTATTAAAAAAAGTTATAAATTTAATTCATACTTAATCATGTTAGTTTTTTTTTTTTTGGAAAAGGCAAAATTATATTAAAAAGAGAAAACTCTAAGCACAAGATGTGCCAAGAGATTTCCAAATCTAACTATAAGATACAATAGCATTTTGAAATTTGCTGAACCTACCCGCCCTGGACATACACAAATGAAACCGCAAAATAATACATTCTACTATCCACCCACCCACAGAGCAAAAGAACAAGGAAAAATACTCTCCTATCCTAATGACATCAAAAGTTAGACAACAACCATACGATTTCTAATTTAGCAGAATAGCACTAATGCTGCCATATGCCTGCTATCACCGATAACTTTCGAAAACCGACAACAGACCAGATCTTTGTTACTCACCATCTAGATGAAGCTGCAGAAATCATCAACAGCAACTAAAACCTCTCCAGATCAAACATCAGATGCCCCCACTTCAGCACACCTCTCACTTGAGCTGATAGAAACTGAGCTGCCAAAAAAGATGTCTCTTTATCTCAAGATGCAGCTGGCTCAGTCCTGAGAATTTGCTACGGATTCTGATGCCATTGGTGAGAATTGTATCGGATATCTTTATACTTATTACTTAACCAGAACCATGATATTCTTGGAATATACTCGAACATTTGATCCACTGTCGTACTCTTATGGTTAAAAATCATGTTATTTCTTGCTTCCCATATACTCCAGATGCAAGCGAACCAGACTGCTTTGACTCTTTGAATCGAATTCCTGTCTTTGACGACGATAGATCCAAATTGCTCCATATGCTCCCAGCCTTTATTTGGCAATGCTGTCTGCACTCCGAACTACCTAATGATATGAGACCATATACCTGCAAAAGTAGGGCACTCAAAGAAAAGGTGATTAACCGATTCGGTTACATCGCAACCGCCAATACAAAGACCGCCATCCTGACCTATGACGCCTCTTCTAACAAGGTTGTCTTTAGTTGGTACTCTATTATGTAAAATCCGCCATACTAAGCACGAGACCTTTGACGAGACCGATTTTAACCAAACCTCATGCCAAGCTTTATGGGTTTCTATCCTATTTTCCGCTCTCAACACCTTGTAATATTCTTTCACCGAATACACCTCTGCACTATCTAGCTGACCTCTATTTAGATGGCAAATGTCTCGCCACCATAATGAACTGTATGTATCCGAAGACCTAATCAATGACTCAGAATCACCATATCTATCTAGTAAAGCTTTAAACCACAACCCCTGTCTCTCGTGTCTAATTTTCCACACCCACTTGCCTAATAAAGCATCATTAAAGTCTCTCAAGTTCTTAATACCTAGACCTCCCTTTTCAATGGATCTACAAATTTTATCCCATTTGATCCAATTGAGTTTGGCTTAAATGCACCTTTGGTCCCTGTAAGTTAGCGAGTTTTTGATTTTCGTTCCTGTAAGTTTTTTTTGTTGGTATGAGTCTCTATATCATGCTTTTTGCTTGCGGTTTAGTCCCTAAAGACAAAATCCGCAGGAAATTCTGCAGGTTTTCCTGCGGATTTTGATTTTAGGGACTAAAACAAACGCGAAAGTGAAATATAGGGACTCAGACCCAGAATTTTTTTTTATAGGGACGAAAATCAAAAACTCGCTAACTTACAGGGACCAAAGGTGCATTTAAGCCAAAAAGTTTTATAAGACATGTGATTTAATCTTTTAGATGAATAGACTTAAAAAAAAATCTATGTTTTTTTTTTTTTTTTAATTTTATTTTAGAAAAACCTTATCTAACTTGATCTTATGTAAGCTAACTCGTAAATCATTTTTCAATCCAATAAAATTGTAATCATTCACGTTCGCTTTCCACACATTAGCATGCATCGAAACAGAAAAGAATAATTAAGTGCGTTATGAAACCTCTTTGAACGGACTCAAGAACCATAACAAGACTAAATACATATGCATCCTTCCAAATGCTTAAAGAATGTCTATTCTGATATATAAATCCATGCAGTTAAATCAAGGTCAAATAAATGCATGTGACCTTATAGCTTCTACTACATTCTTCTTTGAAATAGATAACACTTACAACAAAAGCAAACATACAAACCAAGGAGGGGTCAGGGGTCTATCACTCTATAAGCATGCTGTTAAATGTGATGTGTCCACTAGGCAATAGACTCACACCTGGGTTATTTATTGCATACATTGTTATAAACTTAATTTAAACCGAATGGAATCGAGGCTAGAATCGTGTAAGGAACACTTTCCTTATAGTATTTCAAGCACTCCCAATTTGTCTTGGAGTTTCTACGCAGGAATACCCAGGATAATTCAGCCTTATCGAGTTTGCGCAAGACCGGCGAAAACTCGAATGTAGCGAAGAGTGCTCTGGAATTAATTTAAAGGATTTGCATTTTTTTTTTGATTAAGAATTATGAATCCAAAGTTATGATTTTATAGGCCATGCTGATATTGTTTCACAAGGTAGCGACCCTTGGTGAAACAATTTCTTTTCCAAGAGTTATGACTTTTGGCCCACAGCATGGTTCACCAACAGTTGCAACATTCCATGAAGAGTTACCACTCTTCGAATTCAAAATTCAAATCATAACATATTTTCCTTGTCATTTTGGAACACAATCATATTATTAATTATCATTAATAATTTACAACAATCCCCCACTTGTTCTAATAATGACAAGTCTAATTCCAGAATATAGAAAGCAAAAGAGTGTTAATACAGTTAGGTATCTTTCGATTTGAACTTAACCTTAGTAAAGACAACGCAAAGCCTAATCGGAATGTTAGGTAGCTATGCTTTGAACCGTTATCCCATGTGATCAGACCGGCGTTACTATACACACTCTTTAAAGGTTCTTCGCCTACATATCTCGCCTAGCACTATTTATGGCCATGTGCTTTTCCTGTTTTCATGAATTTTTCATGAGAGAAACTCCAACTCTCACTTTAAGACGGCACCATCTCGAAATTCATATAGGTGAAGTTCAATTTGTATCTATTTTTGAGATACATATCCTCCTCGATATAGAACTTCATTAAGAGTTTCTAAAAACTCAACCCTCAATTATGTAATAGTCAACATTGTCATAAAATGTTGCACCATCTTCCAAATCAACGACTTGTTGTTACCCATTGAATCTTAGGTTAAGATGTATTAACTTCAGATTGGGTTGCTATCATTGTTGGAACACTTATTCAAGGAGTTTCAACCTCACACCTCTTGAGGTTGTCTTTACTAAATCCCTGACCAATAATTTAGTAAATGAATCATTCAAATTATAAATCAATCGTATACATGTGAATGAAATGATTACATCTTTAATCAATTTTCTCACGAAAGAATGTCTAAGGCCTCAGTGCCCAGACTTTTCATTTTACACTTATCTGAATTCTCTTGCTAAATTGGCTTGACTCTCACATTGTGTTAACACCTTTGAAACATTGTCTTTAGCCAATGGAACTTCCAACAGAAGGTCCTTCAACCATTCAAATTCTTAACCAGTGGAAGCGAGATCCACGTACTATGGTTCCATAGTCAAGAGAGTTGATGCGTCTTTATTTCTTGCTCTTCCAAGAAATCTCACCCCAACTAGTGTACATATCCACTTAGTTGTAAATATATGAACTCCAACACTCGATATCCAACTCATATTGGTATATCCTTCTACTATGATAGGAAACCTACCATAATGGAGGT
The DNA here is from genome assembly GCF_029867415.1 of Vicia villosa. Classification (NCBI taxonomy): domain Eukaryota; kingdom Viridiplantae; phylum Streptophyta; class Magnoliopsida; order Fabales; family Fabaceae; genus Vicia; species Vicia villosa. Next base: position 742,743 of record NW_026705205.1, on the reverse strand, counting down.
CAAGATTTTGTTTTGAAAGATAATCAAAATCCTCGTGATTTCCTTGGAATGCTCACCATTTGGATTGCTAGTAAATCTACTCATTTACTATTTGCAACTCCTATATCACATATAGTACATTGCATTAGAAAACCAATTTCACTTGTACTATTTGCAACTCCTATATCACATATAGTACATTGCATTAGAAAACCAATTTCACTTATGTATTCTAATATAGCTATAACTCTTCCATCATTATTTTGACACTAAGATCAAATTGAATATTCACCTTTTAAAAAGTGACAGTTTGAATTTATCAAGAACTTTCACAACAAAGTATTTGACTAAGTTCATAACCCCCACTATTTTCACATTATTTTGATCTCCAAAAGAGTGTCAATTTATCCAAGATCTTTCATCTTGAATGTTGTTTTCTCAACCCCCACTCTTTCGCTTTACTTTAATCGAAAAGAGTGTCCACTATTTCAAGAATTTTCATCTTGAATGTGGAAGCTAGAAACCTCTTTGTTTCTAAGATTTCATTCATCTCGTTGCTAATGATCAACATGTAATCAACATAGAGACAAAGGAATATCACAATATTCTTACACAACTTTGTGTACAAACACTTATCACAAGAATTAGATGAAGAAGATTTTAGATAATCATGCATGATGATGCAAGAAGGTTTTTTAGATGAAGTGAGAGATGAAATTAAGAGCAATTTAAAATAGTATAATATAAATTGCAACGAGTACCTTGGTTATTTTCACTTCTCTCAAATCTTCACTTGAACTTCTATGTTCAACATTCTTGATCAACCACATCATTGATGTACATGACACTTTAGATCCTTTTCTTATTTGATAACCTTTGTCTTCATCAAAACTAAATATAAGATATATTATTCACAATCTCCCCCTTTTTGATGATGACAAACTCTTTGAATTCTTGTTTTGATAATATTGAAAATTCTTCCCCTAACTCGTGTGGTTCCTCCTTAATCGGAGAATCTTACAGTGACAAAGTCAAACTTTTAATGTCATTGTTTTGGTGCTTGTTTTAATCCATACAAGGATTTAACAAGCTTATACACGTTTTTGTTCATCAGTAGGAACAATATAACATTTTGATTGCTTCATATAAATCTCCTCATTGAGATTTCTATTTAGGAATGTCCCTTGACATTTATTTGATGAAGCTAATGCAAACAAAACTATAATTTTCATTATGCTTGCTTCTAGTGCATATGTGTCAAAATAATCAACATCTTTATTTTGTCTAAAACCCTTGGTTACTAATCAATCCTTTTAGATGTTTTAATGTACCATCATTATGATACTTTTTCTAAACATCTGTTTGCATCCAAAGGAGTATGATTTGACATTGTTGATTCCATTTCATCTTGGATAACATCATTCCAAGAGGAGTCCTTAGAAATTACATCTTCATTGTAAATCTTAGAATCATCTTCCACTCGAAGAATTATAGGAATCTTACGAACAAAATTCTCATAGCCTTTTAGACTTTCTGCCAATTCTAAGTTCGATTTGTTTTTCAACAATCATTGATGAACTTTCGAATTTTATTTTCAACAACCCTTAGAGAAGCCTCCTCACAAGGTTCCTTATTTGTGTGAATTTCAAATTCCTTATCCTCCGCGATAGGATTCTCAAATTCAACTTCTCAGAACTTAATAGTTACATTAGACTCTAAATTCAGAGAAGTTATGAACCATCTTTAAATGATTTTTATATATCTTAAAATAATAAATTTTTATAGAACACAAACATGTCACATAAAATCCAAGTCGACATTCAATTGTATAATTTTGAAGTCATAAAGTGTAACGTTTTACTGATAGTTCAATAAATAATTTAAAACTTTTAATCAGATTTAACTACAAGATTTATCTTTAAGATTTAAGACGTCAATGTAAAATTTCATAATGATGCAAAGTTTCATGTCATTCAATATACACAATTGAAAATAAATCAAATTAATAGCCTAGCTAAAATATGTATGTATGTATATAGAATGCTTTAAAACTATATGCATAATTAATGCAATGTTCCATTATATACATTTATATAGTGTGTGCTTTCTGGATTTGATAATTCAATTGAATAGTAGAATAGAATAACATGTTATATAGAAACCACCTATGTACTAGTACATATATAACAAAATGCTTTATATATAAATCATATACCTTGATGGATCGTGAATTTTGAAACAGTGCCTTCAAGTCGCACGAAGCAGTGCTTCGGTTCAATTTTCCAGAAAGATAATACTGATTTGTTTTGAAACAGTGCCTTCAAGTCACACGAAGCAGTGCTTCCATTCAATTTTCCAGAAAGATAATACTGGTTTGTTTTCTTGTAATCTGGATGTGGATTTATTCTTCTCCTCTTTTCATTATTCCATTTTACAGTTTAAATAAAAACCTCGATTGTCATTATTTGAACTACTATAAGATTGTTAGAAAATTAATTTAAACCGAATGGAATCGAGGCTAGAATCGTGTAAGGAACACTTTCCTTATAGTATTTCAAGCACTCCCAATTTGTCTTGGAGTTTCTACGCAGGAATACCCAGGATAATTCAGCCTTATCGAGTTTGCGCAAGACCGGCGAAAACTCGAATGTAGCGAAGAGTGCTCTGGAATTAATTTAAAGGATTTGCATTTTTTTTTGATTAAGAATTATGAATCCAAAGTTATGATTTTATAGGCCATGCTGATATTGTTTCACAAGGTAGCGACCCTTGGTGAAACAATTTCTTTTCCAAGAGTTATGACTTTTGGCCCACAGCATGGTTCACCAACAGTTGCAACATTCCATGAAGAGTTACCACTCTTCGAATTCAAAATTCAAATCATAACATATTTTCCTTGTCATTTTGGAACACAATCATATTATTAATTATCATTAATAATTTACAACATACATTGTATTGAGTTATGTTAGTTTTGGCATCTTGTTGGTGTCTTAAGAGTAAAGGAAATATATCAAACCTATGCAGCTATGCTATGATAGACTTTTAGATTTGACTACTTTTTCTTTTTTTTTTTTCAGTTGGAGTTTTGTTTAAAAGATGTTGTAGAGATTAGATATTGTGAATGAATTTGAAAGACACTTAACCTAACAACATGTTTAACACCTCATTTGTAAATCAATGTGAACGTATGTATGTTGTTGGATGTGTGTGACCACTTTCTCTTAGTGCATGTTTGGTTTGGTTTTTGAAAAGGCCAAAAGCAATTCTAGAGGTGTAGAATCAATTCTGTGTGATTTTAAGATGTTTGGTTTGACAAAAGTAGAATTGATTCTGTCTCCAGAATTGATTCTACTTGAAGCTAGAATTTGTAGCTTCTGCCTCTAGAATTGATTCTGGATGATTTTTACACTGTAATTTATTATTCAACTCACTTTTACAAAAATGTATCCAAACATAAATCAATTTTGTTAAACTCAATTCTGCTAGAATCAATTCTACTAAACTCAATTCTACTAGAATCAATTCTGTCCACCGCCAATCCAAACACACCCTTAGACATTTATTTGATGCTATTTTTCTGTTTGGCTTTTTTGGTGGGAGCTTTAAAATTTCCTCTCTGTCGTTTAATAGCACTGTCCAATATCCATTGCTTTACTTAGGTTTTGTAGGGGTTTGGTTGAAAAAGTCTCGGATTGAATTGTATTATAAATGAAAAGAGAGGTCAAGGTTATATAAATTGGACTCTAATTTTTTTCATTATAAAATGTAACATTCAAACAATTTGTATTTGATTTATTTTTATACTTTTTCTTTTGTTTAAACATGATGATAGGTAGTTAAATTATTTTTTTTTCATTAAAAATGTAACATTCAAACAATTTTTATTTGATTTTTTTTTTTTTTTTTATACATAGTGATAGGTAGTTAAATATTTATTTTGAGAATAAAAGTGTATTGCAGTTATGGTAAAGGTTGAGTATCGTATATGTATTATAATAATTTTTGTGTAAGTATTATTCTCTTGTTGTTATTAGATAGTACAATAATTTTATATTGTTATTTAGCTGCTTTATTTTTTTATTCTTTGTCATTTTTTATTAGAGGTGGTAAAGCGGGTCCGATCCGTTGAAAATGTGTGATTTGTTTGCATTTTTTGTGAGACAGGTTAAAGTTTTACGCTTGCACCTTTTAATATATCAGCTCTATCTCGTCCTATTCTTTTCAGGCTTTTCCGGGCGTTGAAGTTTAGGTTTACTTCCAACCAAATAGCAAACAGTGGGGTGAAGCGGCTAATCTTTACGCCAAACAACAAATAAAGCTTCGAGCGGTGAGCCTATAAGCCAAACAGAGATTTTGTATAAAATTATCTCGATTTATATCGGGCTAGCCACAAAGGAAACCGGGATTTTACACCAAACTAATTTTGAACCAACTAGACTTTTATACCAGGCTAAGCTCAAAAACCGAGATGAAGATTTTTCTCTAGTTATTTTTCACAAACGCACACGAAGATACTCGTCCTAACTGTTGCAATAGCAGCGAGAAAGCTCATGTCCTTTTTTCAAGAGCATTGTGGAATCGTAAAAACAAACTGTTAATTCTTAGATTTTATGATTGGCTTTAATTTTAGTAAAACAAATTAGATAGCAACATGTTAAATAGGTTGGAGAATCTTGCAGAAAATATATGTTGGACATAGTGTTGAACAAAATGTCCTATCTACTGCAATTGGTATAACATATCGAGAAAGATGTCTTATGCAAAGATCATCTGACATCGTGACTATGTGCAAAGTTGGGCTTTTGAAATATGTTTGGGTTGTTACACATGCAGAATATTTGGAGAATATTATACAATCCAATGTGGTGCTAAATTTGAGTATAAAAGATTTTATCTGTTTTGAAGATGCATTCATAGTTTCTAAATATGGAGAATATTTAGGAAATAAATGATTGGAGACCTATTTTTATGGATAATCTTGTGCAGATTTTTAGCAATCTCCTTGCTGCGTTTTGAAGCTCAAATCCAAACCAGATGTGTGCTTTAAATAGAAGACTACAAACCTAATTAAAAAGCAGAACTTACGGAGAATATGTTAGGGTTTGTGTGTTAATTGTGAGCCTCTCTAATATCATGTTGACATGAGAGTAGGATTGTTTTTTGAGTTGTAAGTTCTGTCATGCATTCATAAGTTGTTAAGTATTAAATGTATGTATGTCACTTAGGTATCATTGATACAGGAATCTAAGTGTGTGTTGCTTGTGTCTCAAGCTAATGTTCTTGATCAAAGATTTTAAGCAAGACCAAGTATTCTTTTGATTAAGAGGTTCTAAATATAGTATCACTTGTAATTGAAGATTGAGGTAAAGGTCCGTCAATATCAGTAACTAGGATTGTTATTGTGAGACATCACTGCGATGATTGGAAGTTAGAGGGGTTTCTCTTATCTAAGAAGTTCTTAGGTAGAAGTTGCGCTAGGTAGGGATTAAGTGAGAAGTTGTAAAGCGGATGTTGTTTAGCTTTGAATTGATATTACTGATAGTGGATTTCCTTCCTAGCTTGGTGGCCCCTAGAGTAGGTGTTGTTGTACACCGAACTGGGTTAACAATTTTGTGTGTTCAATTACTTTCCATCCTTGTTTTTATATCATGTTTACCTTGCCATTGTATATTGTTCAGAGATCAATGTCCCGACATCTATTAGGACATCTGAGATATGTATACCAGAATTTAACAAACTATCACATTCGATAAGTTTTAAAGAAACCTGATCTCATAGAAAGGATGGTGTCTCGGGTGGTCGAATTATTTGAGTATGACATTCAATATATCTCTAGAGGATCTATAAAGGCATGAGTGCTAGATGAATTTCTAGCAGAATTTAGCTTGCTAGTAGGTGAGAAGGTCATCCACACATGGATATTAACTGTAGATGGCGCCTCAAACCTGAAGGGAAGTGGTGTCGGAATAGTATTGGAAGGCCTGGATGATTTCTTGCTCAAGCAATATTTGAAGTTTAAATTCAAGGATAATAATTATAGAGTCGCATATGAAGCCCTCATTACGGGTATGATCCACGCCCTTAAAATGGGCACTTCAAGTTTGAAATCCATGAATGACTCACAACTAGTAGCAAACTAGGTCGTCGGAGAATACCAGACGAAGGAACCCCGAATTATCAAATATCTTAAAAAAAGGTATGTGACTTATCTGAATGTTTCAAAGCTTTTAAAATAACATATATGCCTAGTGAGAAGAACTTCAAGGTTGACCTTTTCTCCAAGCTCTCCAACACAAAAAGAGGATGTGTATAATTGCACTGTAATTCATGAGACAACTACCACCCCTAGTATCGAGGCAAATGAAACGAAAAACTCTTGAAATCACATAGGACGCTAGTTGACGACGCCTATAAGGTGCTATTTGCAGGTAGACGAGCTCTCATCAAACGAGATTGAAGCAAAAAAGATTCCAAAGCATGCAACATAGTATATGATGATCTACGGAAGGCTTTACAAGTGGGGAAGAGTTTTTCCCATAATAAGATGCTTATGGAAACACAAAGTCAATTTAGTCCTCGTAGAAGTACATTAGCGAGCACGTGGTAGCCACATTAGCGGGTGAACATTAGCCAATAAATTACTTGGGGCGAGCTAATATTAGACAGCTCTAACCAATGATAGTGAAACATTTTTCAGAAAGTTTGACAAGTGTCAAAGACACACTGATGACAATATGTCATTACGTAATATTTGCGATTATTTTGACAGAATAGGTGAAATTATGAGAAAAAGCCAAAAAAATATGTGGAAGAATTGAGAAAAATTGCAAAAGAGTAAGAAAATGTATCATACCCCAGTTTTTGACCCTAAGATTATCCATTCATTTGCATTCCAATCATTGGTCAAGATCACAATCTTGAGGGTTTATCTTTGGTGTTGTGCTCACCTCATCTTTACGGGGGACCATCAAGCACCTATATTTGTTTAGCTTGTATATGTTATACTAACCAAAATACCAAAGATATTCCTTTGTTCCTTTTGTATGTTTGTGTTTTGTAGGTATCAAGCAAAAACATCCATTAAACAAGGCATTTTTCAGCATTTCTGACAGAGGAAATCGATTTCCCTCTAGGGTAAATCGATTGTCATATTGCATTTTGCGCTAGATTCTCACTTTGTTATAGAGGAAATTGATTTCCCTCCTGGGTAAATCGATTTCATGAAGCAAATTTGACCTAAAAGGAACAATTCTCAAGCTTAGTGATATTTGGCACCATTTTTGGGAGAATATTCTTTAGATTCTAGGTTGGGGTTTTGAGCAATTAGGTTCAATTTGATAGATTATGTATAGATATATGTTTGTGATGATTGGTGATGTTGTATGTGTTGTTTGATTGATGATATAACATGTATTACCTATAATTGAGCATTGTTTTTCGTGTACAATCGTATTGGTTCGATTGGGTGGTGTTTGGGGAGCTTAAGATGTTGAAAAATCTGATTTTTGGGGTTGCAGGTATGCAGTAATCGGTTACTGGCCTTTGGGTAGCCGATTACCACTGTGTGAAAGGGTAAAAATTGCTGTTTGGGAGTCACAAATCGGTACTTAAAGGGGGGTAACCGATTACCCATACAAAAAACAGCGCGATGAGTTTCGTGAGGTACGGTAACCGGTTACTGGCCTTTGGGTAACCGATTACCGCTGTAAATTTTTGAAAAATACCAATTTTATAAAACTCATATCTTTTGAACCGTAAGTCCGATTTGGGTGCCATTTTGGGCGTTGGATCAATAATTTTATCCTCTATTTAATTAAATAACTCAAAGAGCAGTAGCTCATTTTTATTTTATATAAACTCGGTATTTTTTTTGAAATGATGAATCGTGATGGATGTGTTGTATGTGGTATGGAATGAAGTAAATGGCCTATTGCTGTTGTGTGGATTTGTTGTACTTGGTACATGATTGTGAGAGGTGCTATTGTTGTTTGCATTGTATGGTGAATTAAATTATGTTGATGATGTTCATATTATTTAAAGTGGTGATTAGCATGTGATAGATGGTGCATGCATTTATAAATCATATGGTGGCTGAATCTCGACGTAGATGGATCAGTAGACGCTAATTTCCATTGTATGGAATTAGTGAGTGGAAGTAGTCGTATCCTTGATGATGGTGGGTTGGTGAGATGGGTGAAACCCATGATTGGTACCGCATGCATATAGTTGCATTGCATTAGGTGTATGAATCATTATAACATGAATGGAAGTGTCCCAATGTTATAATGTTGTGTGTTGATTAATGATTATGATTGGTGGATATGTGTATAATCTGAATGTATTTGATATTGGGTGAATATTATATTGTTGATATTTTATCGTTTATGAGCTGATAACATTGTTTAATTGTGAATGAGACTCGCCCTTACTGTTGTTATTTTTCAGATTGAAGTGTAGCCGTACTTGCCTTGGTGAGGATAGCTCGTAGGCTGTTTCGATAGTTTTGAGTCGGGTCATGCCCTGGTCTTGTAACACTGGGGAACATTTGTTTTTAGAGTTGGATATTAACTCTTGTTTTGGTTTTATTGTTGAATAATATTGTTTATGCCTAGAGTATGGTAGACAATGGTTTTGATTTATTCAACTGAATGAAGTATTCCGCTGTGTTTGAAACATGTTGAAGTTATTTATGTTCCTCGGAATGGCATGACAGATGTTTTGTTTTATATGAAGTAGTTGTAACGCTCTTAATTACATGTTTACTCTGAAAATATTATTTAAATTACCGGGGGTTTAGAAGGGTGTTACAATAATGGTATCAGAGCATCGTCGATCGTTGGAGTCAGAGTCTTAGTGTCAGTATTTCCCTTGTATGTGTCATACCCCGAAATTTGCCCATCTCATTTCATCAGAAGGGTACAAGAGATTATAAATCTTCTCCAAAAAGTCAACAAAAGACACCTTTTGGGTCAAAGCTCATAACTCGAGCATGGAAGATCCAATCGAGATGAAACCAAAAAGGTCGTTTAGAGGATTCTTCGAGCTTTCTAAAAGTCCTAGAATGCATTCATATGATTAAATTTGAAGGATATACAAAGCTTAGAAGTTGGTCAAATTTTGGAGAAACGCGTGAAGAAGGTATCGACTAAAGTTGAAAATTTTCCAAATGGGCCCATAATTCTTGTATCCAAACATTATCCTAATCTTGTTAGAAGAATCCTGGCCCAACCCCATGCCATTTTATTATTTATTTTATTCATATTGATTTAATTCATTTTTAAAGTCAATTTAATTAAAATAAATATTAGAAAAATCAAAGATTTGGTTAAGTCTATTATGTGATCAAGATATCAAGATTATATCAACATAATTAGATTAAAATTGGTGATTAAGGGAGATTAGAGAGAAAAAAATAAAATCAAACCAAAATTGGAAAGTTTGAATATTGATTTTCAATCAAGTATCAATCTCCTTAAAACATAGGTTTGGATCCAAATATGTTGACCTAATCCATCCTCTATAAAGAGGCAACAGTTCCAGAGGCGTGGGGGTTCGGATCTTGGCCTCCAAGAACAAAAAAAAACGAATTGAAAATTCAAGGAAAAAACTTGAATTCGGATTCAAAGCTTGAGGCTAGTTCCAAGGGTTTGAAGAGTTCCAACGTGATGCTGGGAGTATCCTGAAGCTAGGGACATCATCACCTTCAATTGCCGCGCCCAGAATTATGCCCAGGATGCTCACGGTTTGCAATAAATTTATTTTCGTCGTTTTCGTTAATACGTGATTATTTGATGCGATTGGGTTGTATGTTTGTGTTCCTGATGGTGTTCTGAAGCTTTTGGCACAGGTTAATCGAAGTTTGGTTGCACATATAGGAATCCACCATTGTTGGACTTTAGGGTTTTATTTTGGGGTTTTCTGGTACAGGGTGAATTAGTCAAAATCATGGGCATGGTTGGAGTCGCAAGAGCGATACGAGTTTAGCCTTGGATTTGTTTTTTTATTTTCATGCTTGTTTGAGGTCTTTGTGTAAATCGCATGTGTAGTATATTTTAGTTTTTATAACTAACTTTCTGAAAAGCGCTGCAAAAAGTATTAGCAGGTTGCAAAGAAGAAGATGATGAGGTGTGAGCATTCTGTTGGTCTAATTTGAAAACAATGGGGGACGCGCATGATTATTTCGTTCCCAGGTCATGTTGTTTCGTTTTTTCTATATATTATTTAGCATTTACGTTATTTACAGCAAAGCAAATGTGGATGGTTGGCAAGAGGAGCGGCTAGCTAGTGAAGACACGCTGGTTCGAATCCCAGCTCCCGCATCTATTTTTTTTAATTAGTACACTCTGTGATCCCATGCGCGCGCCAGCAAAAAGCATATGGTGCACCTCTAGGTATGAACTGTAAGATTTGCATCAATGCAAATCCAACGCTCACAGGATTGGAGGCGCATCATGGAACCTCACAGACCACACATACAGGATCCGGTCCAGGTTCCTATGTTCTTTTCTATTTATTTTATTTGTTTTATTTATTTGTTAGGATAAATAATATTTATTTATTTAATTAAATTAGGATTAGCATATAAATTAGGAGTTAAGCTTTAGAATTATAATTAGGATTATTCCTATTATCTCGATTTTTCGATTTAATTTATTTTAATCAACTTTAATCATTATAAATCATAAAAAAGGACCCTAGGAAGATTATTCAGGCATTAGGGTTTGACCAATCCCATCGTCCATTTGGCAAAGAACATTAATTCTCGATTAATTCTCTCCTCGACCCGACTAAAGCTATTAGTCGCACTAGACGAGAGATAAAAGAATAAAATAATAAAACATTAATTCCTAGTTTAATTCTCTCCTCGACCCGACTAAATCTATTAGTCGCATTAGACGAGAGATAAAATACATAAAAATTAAAATACATTTAATTCGCTGCCCGCGACGATCAATCCATTGATCTGAGTAACCAGCAATGCCCATTAATCCGTTAGCTATACTGACTAAATCTATTGGTCATCGCATCTAACGGTGCCATATCAAATCAGGGTTGTACGCCCAAATCTAAAACATTCAAAACATTTCAAATCAAACTACGGATTTTTATCCTTATTCAAAACTACGATAGGCCATTCAAAAAGCCTTCAAACAACCTCATACTAATTCAAAGGCGTACAATCCTGTACCCCAACTACGTTGACTCTGATTCTCCATAAGGAGATACGTAGGCACTTGGTAACAAGGCGAGTCTCCCCCCTCACAATTTCAATTCACTTTCAAATCTCAATTTTCGCCCTATTCATTTCCTTAGCTATTAAACCTCTAAATTTTAGCCATAAAACCTTTATCTTTAGATACAAACCTTAGGAAAGGGTTGAGGGTGCCTAACACCTTCCCTCGACCTGATTATAATAACTTACCCCGAATCTCATAACTGCGTAAGGTTTCCTATCCGCCCTTCAGAATAGGTGGCGACTCTAAATTTAATTTTTAGGGCAGGTTGCTACAGCTGGCGACTCTGCTGGAGAATACACTATAGGTGAATTATTATGCTCCTAAGGATTGAGAGGGTTTAGGTTTAGGTTTGTGGCAGGGTTTAGGTTTTTGGCGAACTTTTTTAGGGTTTGGCAAGTTTGCCAAAATTAGGGTTGTGAATTAGGATTTAGGTTTTATTTCTTTCCTTTTATATTTAAATATTTAAATTTTTTTTATATATTTATTTGCAATTTCCAAGTTTTATAGTTTTTATATAAATATTTAAATTATTTAATTTTATTTATCTATTTACAATTTAATTTGTTTATAGCAATTTTAATTAAATATTTGATTATTTGAATATTTGTTATTTTTATTGCATTTTTGGGATGTACATAAATTGCTGTTAAGCCTAAGCGTGGGAATTATAATAATGACCAGAGGGGAATTACATCGCCTACGAGTCTTATTATAATTCCACTCAGAGTGGGTTAAATATTCGGAAAGGTTTGATACGAGGCTCGACCTTGTTAAGGGCTGGACTGGGTATTTAGCTGATCTCTCTGGGAACCTACCCTTAAAACTCGAACCTCATGGATAAATGAGTTGTTCTAAAATCCAAAGAGACAAAAAGTCTCGGCGGCTACGAACGACCCCATGAGACCTTCTAGAACATACCAATGGGAAGGGTAGGCACCCTAAGCCGTTACGTCGAACCTATGAACCTAGGGCTTATGTGCTTATGTGCTTATTGCGTGGTTGCAATTTATATACTGTGAATGTCTTGCGTGTTAATTTTGTAGGTACATCTACGCGTTCCCTGGCCTGCAGGGACCCTATTTCCAAAACTATGTCCTTCCCACGAAGGACACCTCCATTTACGCACGTTGATTGGCCTCACGATGACCATAAGACTTAGTGACTGTCATGAACGGTCACTCCGCGCCTGTATCTACGCACTCCCTAGCCTGTAGGGACCTTCCTTATATATCCTTGTATTCTTACAAACTATGTGTCCTTCCCACGAAGGACATCTTCGCTTACGCACGTCGATTGGCCTCTCGATGGCCATGCGATCCGGTGACTGTCTTGAACGGTCACCCCGTGCTTACATCTACGCGTTCCCTAGCCTGTAGAGATTATATTTCTAAAAACGCATCCTTCATACGAAGGACATCTTTGTTAGCATACGTCAATTGGCCTCTCGATAGCCATGTGATTCAGTGACTGTCTTGAACGGTCACCCCGTGCTTGCTCTTACGAACTCCCTAGCCTGTAGGGATTTTTCTTTTACATCCATGTGTTTTCACAACGACGCGTCCTTCCCCGAAGGACAACTTCATTAGCATGCGTTCGATTGGCCTCTCGATGGCTATGAGATCTAGTGACTGTCCTGAACGGTCACTCCATGCTTGTTTCCGCCACCCTCTAACTTGTAGGGTTTGGATTTCCATCTATACATCTTTCATCCCTAGCCTGTAGGGATTTCACTTCATCCGATATAGTCCTTATATAGGTTGTGTTCCGCATAGAGAACCTCCCTACCAAGGACAACTTCATTGGTACACGTTGATCGGCCTCTCGATGGCCATGAGACTTGGTGACTGTCTTGCACGGTCACCAGCCGCTACCTTCTGCGTACTCCCTAATCTAAGGGATTTCCATTGGCGTGTCATAACATCTATCTTGCAAGGATTTCACAAGGGTCTAATGTCACCTCTAAGGCTATCCCTAGGATTATACGTACACGTCTGCATTGCATATAAGGAGTCATAGCGTACAAAAAAAGGAGTCTCTCGCAGACCCACGCATTTGCATTTTCATGCATTCATACATTTACATTTGCATCTTCACCCGCATCCACACTCAGGTGCTAGCCGATTTCCCGGAACTCCCGAATAAAATCCAGAGGATCATAGACTATGGAGAAAGGAGGATAAATCATTGGGAATGAGCTTAAAAAAAGGGATGTCTTTCACCACGTCATGCCACATGTCCATGCCTTGTCGTAACAGGATCGTGAATACAACTGGGGTCATCGTCGAGCAAGGATTAGTTCAACAAAAGAGTTCCCTCATAGATACACACAAGGGGTATCTAGTCATAAGGGGGTTCATCTATGAATATAGCAAAATTTACAAGGACGCTCTACGATAACATGGAGGGGAAAGGATTAGTCCAACTGGGGCAATGTCCTGGACGAAGATGCATGACTGCGATGAAGGAAAAGCGACATATGATTAACTCCCCCATCAAGGGTCAAAAGGTTTATGGTTGTTCTTTGTCAATTTACAAACGCTGAAGGTTGCAAACGGTGTGATACTATCCTTAGGAAAAGCAAAAGAGGTTCAGTCAAAGGAAACTCATGAAGTTCCGATACGACGAAAACCCACCGCTGACAATTTATTCCCAACAGGTTTGACGTACCCAAAGAAACTTCGAGGTTACCCTTTACTTCTACAGGTCCATGAACTAAGGAGTGAAACAAGGTCAACGGATTTACATAGGAGATTGTCCCTAGGATCAATAGGTTTTGTCATGCTCAGAATTTCAATCCCTACGATCACTATGTATTACTCAGGATAAAAGTTGTACCTTCGGATAAGCAATTCCAATGGGATGATCATGCAGGTTTTGGAGTCAATTCATTCGCTTCATTCGCTCGCCACTACGACTTTCCCCTCGCACACTTCTATTCTATTCTATTTCAAATTTAGGGTTATTAACAAACTTAAGGGAGAATGACGAATACAAATAACTAAGTCTCGCTAAACATATGCTTTCAAGGTAAGACCGAGCCGAGGATGTACAGGCATTGTTTCAATTCCCAAACAGTGGAGATATAAGGATGTTAATCCCTCGTCACCCCCTCGAGCCAGGAGTTGGAGTTTTGTTTCTACTTTTCAAATAAACCTTGATTTCAACCAGGGGCAGGGTAGATTTCGATTAATTCAATGGTGTATTTTGGTTGTCAAGAGAATCAGTCAATCCAAGCAAGGTTAATGAAAAGGTTCAAGCATAAGGACCAAGCAAAGCAAAGGTTCAAGCACATCTTCTTCCTCGTATTCATCCAAGAATTAGGAAGTAATAGAGATAACATTCACAACAATCTTCTTCCTCATTACATCATTCAAGATCGAGGAAGTATCAAAATCGAAGCTTACAAATCAAAGTCAACATAGCAGTCACAACATTCCATATCCAAAGATCAAATCTCAAAAGGAGTATTCAAAAGAAAAAAGAGAAAAGCGCCCGCTAAGTCAAAACGGAAAATTTCATAAAAGAAAACAAAAATGACTTAGGCAAAATTTAGGGCATCCCGATGGATCAAACTCAAAAGAGTTGGTTCATGCAAAAATAAGGGATAAAAACAAAGGCGAAATACAAAGGATAATCTTGTGACTGCTAAACCATCAAAGCTTCACATCAATGCTTGGATCTCTACAATATTTTCATCGATGCTTGGATCTCTATCAAGGTTTCTGCTCAACGTCAAGACTGAAACGATTCTCTTACAAACAAAGCACATTCATTGGATTAGGCGAATTTTTAGGATTTGGAGAACATCAAGGAGAAAGGGGTGGGGTAAATAAACTTTGAGCCTCATATCCATTGTTTCTTAAAACCGTGAACCAGGCCAAGTTACAACATTCAAAAGTCCTAATTGAGGCAAGGTTAACTACGAAAGCATATTAAGCAGGATTTTGTTATACTGACTCCTATGTTTGTTAAAACTATTTATAAACCACTGCGCTTCTTCAAGCATTCATTTCTAAATCATCCCTTCCTAATTCACAACGGACTTCGATTTCAAAACTTGCATACACATTGCATTGGAGTTACTTCTCAAATGGTACAACGTCATCTGCGAGTATACACTTAGCATCGAGGAGATCTGGAAATGGGTTAATCAAAGGTGATCCTTTCTAATAAAGACTCTGGAATGGGGGAACCACATCTAGGGGGTTCTCCTAAACAGGGGCAAACTTTCAAGGATTGCAGGGCATACAATCAAAGATCCTATTTACTAGGGGGCATTCTTCCTAAGGTTCAATCGACTTGGGGGCACATCTCGAAGCAATAACAAACAGGGGCATGTCAAACATGGGAAGAATTCAAATACAAAGAATAGAACACTATGGATAGTCCTCCATATCCTGGAGATCAAGGGCGCACCCTCCAATCTAAATGGCGAAGCATATGACCAGGTTATTTCTCGGGGCACATCCTTCATGGCTTGGAGATCATAGGCATCTTTTCCCGCTAAACATTGGGGCCTTGGATATCAAATCCATAAGGTAAACAATTCAAAAGGTTAAAAGGCGTGGAGAACCTCAAAAGTTCAAAGGCGCGGAGTAATTCAAAGGGTCAAATCAGAGCAGGGCGCACAACATAAGATAAAGGCGTTCTTACACTTTACAACATCGAACCAATCTTTCTCTTAACTACAATCTTCAAAGTTCAAAAAAACAGGTATTGGGAAATCGCGCTAGCATCCAACAACCATCCAACATCGGCGAGCTATATACGCTTGGTTATCAACAACCTATCATTGGGGCATCATGCAAATACATACAAATCATGCATTACATACATTGGTCGATACATTACACCACACCTTTTTTAGGTAGTCTTCTTTAAGACAAATCCTACGGTCCTTTCTAGGAACCTCTTCAGGTAGTCTTTTTAAGACATTACTGTTCTAAGAACCTTTCTAGGTAGTTTTCTCTAAGACAATCATCGTCATTTCCAAGAACCTTTTTAGGTAGTCTTTTTCAAGACATTCTACGAATATTTTCAAGTGGCCTTCTCTAAGACAGTCATCGTCATCTCCAAGAACCTTTTAGGGTAGTCTTCTTTAAGACAGTCCTTTTCTAAGAACTTTTCTAAGTAGTCTTCTCTAAGACAATCGTCGTTATTTCCAAGAACCTTTGTAGGTAGTCTTCTTCAAGACATTCTTTTTCTAAGTACCTTTTTAGGTAGCCTTCTTTAAAACAATTTGTCATCCTTTTCAGAAACCTCTTCAGGTGGTCTTCTTTAAGACATTCTACGAACCTTTCTGGGTGGTCTTTTCTAAAGACATTCACTGTCCTCTCCAAGAACCTCTTTAGGTAGTCTTTGTAAAACATTTTCAGCCTTTCTAAGTGGTCTTCTTCAAGACAAATTTCTATCTATTCTAAGAACCTTTCCAGGTAGTCTTCTTCAAGACAAATTTCTATCCATTCTAAGAACCTCTTCAGGTAGTCTTCTTCAAGACAAATTTTCATATCCATTCCAGAAACCTTTTCAGGTAGTCTTATAGAAGACATTACTTCGTTCCACTCGCTACGTCAATCAACATATACATAAGCATAAGCATTACCCGCATACATAAACATTACCAAGCCAACATAAGCATAGCCGTGGTGTAGGTGAAAATATGGATCAAACAAGTTCAATGGGTTTAAGGAGATAAAATCTCGGGATTACATCAGCATTAACATGTGCATATCATCTGGTGCATTCACACAATACAAAAGTCTTCCGGCCCTCGAGTCGTGAGTTTCCAACCCTCGTGTTGTGATTGATCTGTTTTCCAACCCACGTGTCGTGAGTTTCCAACCCTCGTGTTGTGACAGGTGTGTTTACCGACCCTCGAGTCGTGAGTTTCTAAACATATCGTTTCCTTTCCGACCCTCGAGTCATGAATATTTGGAATGCTACTTTCTCCAACCCTCGAGTCGTGAGTCTCCAAATAGGTGAATCTTTTTCATGTAGGTACGCTTGTCAGAACCATGGCAGGCAATTCCTTTTGATACAAGTAAGTTTGCTAGAACTATAGCAAATGATCTCTTCTTATACAGGTACGCTTGTCAGAACCATGGCAGGTAATTCCAAATGGTGCAGGTGAATTTGTCCGAGCCAGGGCAAATGATCCAAATGGTGTAGGTGAAATTTGTCCGAACCAGGGCAAGTAATCCTATTGGCGCAGGTGAGTTTGCGATAACCCTCGCAAATTATCCTAATCGTGTAGGTGAGTTTGCGATAACCCTCGCAAATAATCCTAATGGTGCAGGTGAGTTTACGATAACCCTCACAAACGACCCTATTGGTGCAGGTGAGTTTGCGATAACCCTCGCAAATGATCCTAATGGTGCAGGTGAGTTTGCTATAACCCTAGCAAATTATCCTAATGGTGCAGGTGAATTTGCGATAACCCTCGCAAATGATCCTAATGGTGCAGGTGAGTTTGCGATAACCCTCGCAAATGATCCTAATGGTGCAGGTGAATTTGCGATAACCCTCGCAAATGATCCTATTGGTGCAGGTGAATTTGCGATAACCCTCGCAAATGATCCTAATGGTGCAGGTGAGCTTGTTAGAATCATAACAAGTGACCCCTCTTACAAGTCATTGCTATGTAAGACTCAGGCTTTAGCAGGACGGTTCTTTTCTCTCACGCTCGAGCACAAGGTTTTACAAAAGGTTTCTTCAATTGGGTTTATCACGTGAGTCCCTCGGCAGTGATATTCTCCAAAACATCATCAATAACAAACAAAGGTTTTATTTATCTTCTTCAAAATTTACTAACATACTTCAACTAACATAGCTAATAGTCATGCATCATTCAACTAACATATCTCAATCATACATAATGCATATACATACATCGCTCTCATTTATTTTGAGTAGCTCGCTGCATCATACATTACATACATCATAACATTGCATAAAATCCAGGTTGCCTTTTTAGGCCGTACTACAACCAAAGCAAGTGGTTCCTTTCGAAAGCATCTGCTTCACATTCTTCAAAAGATAGGGGTATTTACCTTGGGTGGCATCCTTAAGCCCATCTCCCACGGAACTTTTCCAACAAATGCAAATTTCAGGGCATTTCAGTGTCCAATCATCTTCTACCTTTAGATCACGATAGGCAGACGTGCCTATCTGATTCTTCAGGTTTAAGAAGATTGAACAAGGGCAGCTGTCATACCCCGAAATTTGCCCATCTCATTTCATCAGAAGGGTACAAGAGATTATAAATCTTCTCCAAAAAGTTAACAAAAGACACCTTTTGGGTCAAAGCTCATAACTCGAGCATGGAAGATCCAATCGAGATGAAACCAAAAAGGTCGTTTAGAGGATTCTTCGAGCTTTCTAAAAGTCCTAGAATGCATTCATATGATTAAATTTGAAGGAGATACAAAGCTTAGAAGTTGGTCAAATTTTGGAGAAACGCATGAAGAAGGTATCGACTAAAGTTGAAAATTTTCCAAATGGGCCCATAATTCTTGTATCCAAACATGATCCTAATTAGGGATGTCAACGGGGCAGATATTGTTCGGAGGATGTTTCTCCGCTCCCCGCCCCGCCCCCAAATTTAGTCCCCATCCCCATCTCCAATCCCCGCCACGGGGGAATATTTCCCCCCATCCCCATCCCCACAGATCCCCACGGATATCCACGGAGATCGAATCTTAAGAAAATTTCTACACTTTTTGATCAAAAATATGACACTAGTATTTTGTTATTTTTTTCCGTATTTTTTGAAACGCATATATTTGCATCTTTATTTTATAAAAAAAATAAAAATACATCTTGCATCAATAATAAATAAAAAAAGCAAAAGAACTTGATGTTGCTAATATTTTTTATGTAAAAATAAATAAATAAATAGTAACATAACTTGCTACCGTGCTTCCACTAATTTACTACAACGAATTGAAAATTCAAGGAAAAAAACTTGAATTCGGATTCAAGGCTTGAGGCTAGTTCCAAGGGTTTGAAGAGTTCCAACGTGATGCTGGGAGTATCCTGAAGCTAGGGACATCATCACCTTCAATTGCCGCGCCCAGAATTATGCCCAGGGTGCTCACGGTTTGCAATAAATTTATTTTCGTCGTTTTCGTTAATACGTGATTATTTGATGCGATTGGGTTGTATGTTTGTGTTCCTGATGGTGTTCTGAAGCTTTTGGCACAGGTTAATCGAAGTTTGGTTGCACATATAGGAATCCACCATTGTTGGACTTTAGGGTTTTATTTTGGGGTTTTCTGGTACAGGGTGAATTAGTCAAAATCATGGGCATGGTTGGAGTCGCAAGAGCGATACGAGTTTAGCCATGGATTTGTTTTTTATTTTCATGCTTGTTTGAGGTCTTTGTGTAAATCGCAGGTGTAGTATATTTTAGTTTTTATAACTAACTTTCTGAAAAGCGCTGCAAAAAGTATTATCAGGTTGCAAAGAAGAAGATGATGAGGTGTGAGCATTCTGTTGGTCTAATTTGAAAACAATGGGGGACGTGCATGATTATTTCGTTCCCAGGTCATGTTGTTTCGTTTTTTCTATATATTATTTAGCATTTACATTATTTACAGCAAAGCAAATGTGGATGGTTGGCAAGAGGAGCGGCTAGCAAGTGAAGACACGCTGGTTCGAATCCCAGCTCCCGCATCTATTTTTTTTAATTAGTACACTCTGTGATCCCATGCGCGCGCCAGCAAAAAGCATATGGTGCACCTCAAGGTATGAACTGTAAGATTTGCATCAAGGCAAATCCAACGCTCACGGGATTGGAGGCGCATCATGGAACCTCACAGACCACACATACAGGATCCGGTCCAGGTTCCTATGTGCTTTTCTATTTATTTTATTTGTTTTATTTATTTGTTAGGATAAATAATATTTATTTATTTAATTAAATTAGGATTAGCATATAAATTAGGAATTAAGCTTTAGAATTATAATTAGGATTATTTCGATTATCTCGATTTTTCGATTTAATTTATTTTAATCAACTTTAATCATTATAAATCATAAAAAAGGACCCTAGGAAGATTATTCAGGCATTAGGGTTTGGCCAATCCCATCGTCCATTTGGAAAAGAACATTACTTCTCGATTAATTCTCTCCTCGACCTGACTAAAGCTATTAGTCGCACTAGACGAGAGATAAAAGAATAAAATAATAAAACATTAATTCCTGGTTTAATTCTCTGCTCGACCCGACTAAATCTATTAGTCGCATTAGACGAGAGATAAAATACATAAAAATTAAAATACATTTAATTTGCTGCCCGCGACGATCAATCCATGGATCTGAGTAACCAGCAATGCCCTTTAATCCGTTAGCTATACTGACTAAATCTATTGGTCATCGCATCTAACGGTGCCATATCAAATCAGGGTTGTACGCCCAAATCTAAAACATTCAAAACATTTCAAATCAAACTAAGGATTTTTATCCTTATTCAAAACTACGATAGGCCATTCAAAAAGCCTTCAAACAACCTCATACTAATTCAAAGGCGTACAATCCTGTGCCCGAACTACGTTGACTCTGATTCTCCATAAGGAGATACGTAGGCACTTGGTAACAAGGCGAGTCTCCCCCCTCACAATTTCAATTCACTTTCAAATCTCAATTTTCGCCCTATTCATTTCCTTAGCTATTAAACCTCTAAATTTTAGCCATAAAACCTTTATCTTTAGATACAAACCTTAGGAAAGGGTTGAGGGTGCCTAACACCTTCCCTCGACCTGATTATAATAACTTACCCCGAATCTCATAACTGCGTAGGGTTTCCTATTCGCCCTTCAGAATAGGTGGCGACTCTAAATTTAATTTTTAGGGCAGGTTGCTACAGTATGCGACTAGTGTAAGGTAGACATTGTCGATACTCTTTATTCTAACGGAATTTTTTGCGAATTCTCAGAACGATGGCTGGAAGAGGTGGAAGAAACGATGATGCGATTGCTGAGGCTTTGGGCATGATCGCTGGTGTATTGGGAGGGAATGCCAATGGAGCGGGATTGGTGCTGACAGACAGTTGAACAATTTTCAGAGGAAGAATCCTCCGCTGTTCAAGGGCACTCACGATCCTGAAGGCGCTCAGAAGTGGCTGAAGGAAATTGAAAGGATTTTTCGAGTGATTGATTGCGCTGAAAACCTGAAGGTGAGATATGGTACTCACATGCTGTCTGAAGAAGCTGATGACTGGTGGGTTGCTAGTAGAGATGAACTGGAAGCTGCTGGTGTAGCAATTACTTGGGCTGTGTTCAAGAGAGAATTCCTGAGAAGGTACTTTCCTGAAGATGTTCGGGACAGGAAAGAGATTGAATTTTTGGAGCTGACACAAGGTAACATGACCGTGCCGGAGTATGCTTCCAAGTTTGTTAAGCTGGCTAAGTATTATGTTCACTATAACAATGATGAAGCGAGTGAATTCTCGAAGTGTGTTAAGTTTGAGAATGGTCTCCATAACGAAATCAAGCAGGGTATCAAATATCAGAGGATTCGTAGATTTACTGACTTAGTAGATTGTAGTAGAATCTATGAAGAGGATAATCTCAAGCTGAAGTCATCTCACTCTCACGAGTTAGTTGACAGGAAAGGGAAGAAGCCTATGGATAAGGGTAAACCGTATGGTAGAGGTAATCCAAATACTGGTGGTTGGAAGAAGCCTAGTGGGGGAGACTCTAGTGCTCTTGTTAGGTGCTATAAGTGTGGTGAACCTGGACATCATATCCATGAATGCAAGAGTGAAGATAAGAAGTGCTATAGGTGTGGTAAGGCAGGCCATCTCGTTGCGGATTGCAAAGGGAAGGCTGTGACTTGTTATAACTGCGGCGAAGAAGGTCATATTATTCCATAGTGTCCTAAGCCGAAGAAGAATCAAGCTGGTGGTAAAGTGTTCGCCTTATCTGGTTCCGAGACAACTCCTGAGGATCGATTGATTAAAGGTACGTGTTTTATCCATGGCACACCTTTAATTACAATTATAGATACTGGCGCAACACATTCTTTTATTTCTATGGACTGTCCTAAAATATTGAATTTAGAAATATCTGATATAAATGGAAGTATGGTTATTGACACTCCTGCGCCGGGTTCAGTGACTACTTCGTTTGCTTGTTTGAACTGTCCAATTGATATTTTTGGTAGAGAATTCGGAATGGACTTAGTGTGCCTTCCGTTGGAACAACTCGATGTTATTCTGGGAATGAAATGGTTGCAATTCAATCGGGTTCATATCAACTGTTTCACGAAGACGGTTATTTTTCCCGAAAAATGTCAGTGTTGAGGACTTGGCGCTGACCGCTAGACATGTGAAGGAGGCGGTTAACGACGGGGCTGCGGTATTCATGTTAATTGCATCTATGGAAGTGAAAGGAAAAGCGGTGAATAGTACATTTCCTGTTGTGTGTGAATTTCCAGAAGTCTTTCCAGAAGATGTTAGAGAGTTGCCACCTGAGAGAGAAGTGGAATTTGCTATTGAGTTAATTCCGGGAACAAGTCCTGTGTCGATGGCACCTTATCGTATGTCGGCATCTGAGTTAGATAAGTTGAAAATTCAATTGGAAGAGTTACTTGAGAAGGAATTTATTCATCCTAGTGTATCGCCGTGGGGTGCGCCGGTGTTACTGGTAAAGAAGAAAGAAGGTTCGATGAGGCTGTGTGTGGATTATAGGCAGCTGAATAAGGTTACTATCAAGAATTGGTATCCGTTGCCGAGGATTGATGATTTAATGGATCAACTGGTTGTGGCGTGCGTGTTTATTAAGATTGATCTGAGGTCGGGATATCATCAGATTCGTGTGAAGACGGACGATATTCAGAAGACTGCATTCAGAACAAGGTATGGTCATTACGAGTATACTGTGATGCCATTTGGAGTTACTAATGCACCTGGTGTTTTTATGGAATATATGAATAGGATTTTTCATCCTTATCTCGACAAGTTCGTAGTGGTGTTTATAGATGATATTTTAATATATTCTAAGAATGAAGAAGAGCATGCAAATCATCTTAGAGTTGTATTAGAATTGTTGAAAGAGAATAAGCTTTATGCTAAACTATCGAAGTGTGAATTCTGGTTAAGCCAAGTAAGTTTCCTTGGGCATGTGATTTCCAAGAATTGTATTGCCGTGGATCCAGCGAAGGTAGATGCGGTATCTCAGTGGGAAGCTCCAAAGTCAGTTTCTGAAATCCGTAGTTTTCTTGGTCTTGCGGGTTACTATAGGAAGTTTATCGAAGGTTTCTCAAAGTTAGCGTTGCCGTTAACTAAGTTGACTAGGAAGGGTCAAGCGTTCATTTGGGATTCTAAATGTGAAGAAGGATTCCAAGAGTTGAAGGAGAGGTTGACTAGTGCGCCGATCTTGATTTTGCCGAATCTGGCGGAATCTTTTGTTGTTTATTGTGATGCTTCGTTGATGGGATTAAGAGGTGTACTAATGCAGAATCAACAAGTAGTAGCTTATGTGCCGAGACAACTCAAGGTTCATGAAAGGAATTATCCGACCCATGATTTAGAGTTGGCAGTGGTGGTTTTCGTGTTGAAATTGTGGAGACACTACCTATATGGTTCAAGGTTTGAAGTATTTAGTGATCACAAGAGTCTGAAGTATCTCTTTGATAAAAAAGAGCTAAATATGAGACAAAGAAGATGGTTATAGTTTCTTAAGGATTATGATTTTGGGTTGAATTACCATCCGGGTAAAGCAAATGTTGTTGCCGATGCCTTGAGTAAGAAGTCCTTGCATATGTCTATGTTAATGGTGAGAGAATTGGATTTAATTGAACAATTCAGAGATTTGAGTTTGGTATGTGAAGGTACTCCTAACAGTGTTAAATTGGGTATGCTAAAGCTAACTAGTGGTACTCTGGAAGAGATTCGAGAGGGTCAGAAAACTGATGTTGAGTTGGTTGATAGATTGACTCTAATTAACCAAGGTAAAGGAGGTGAATTCAGAATCGATGAGAATGGTGTAATGAGGGTTGGCGATCGTGTTTGTGTTCCTGATGTTGCCGAGTTGAGAAAGAGTATTCTTGAAGAAGGACATCGTAGTGGATTGAGTATTCATCCTGGTGCTACCAAGATGTATCATGACTTGAAAAAGTTGTTTTGGTGGCCAGGAATGAAAAAGGAAATAGCTGAATTTGTTTATTCTTGTTTGACTTGTCAGAAGTCGAAGATTGAGCATTAGAAGTCGTATGGACCTATGCAACCGTTATTTATTCCTGAATGGAAGTGGGATAGTATATCGATGGATTTTGTTTTTGGTTTGCCAAGGACGGTGAAGAATTGTGAAGCTATTTGGGTTATTGTTGACAGGTTGACGAAGTCTGCTCACATTATACCGATGCGAATGGATTATCCGATGGAGAGGTTGGCTCAGTTGTATATTGAAATAATAGTGAGTCTCCATGGTATTCCTTTGAGTATCGGGTCAAATAGAGATCCAAGGTTTATGTCAAAGTTCTGGGAAGGTTTACAGAAAGCTTTGGGTACTAAGTTGGGATTGAGTTCTGCTTATCATCCGCAGACTGATGGCTAGACAGAGAGGACAATTCAATCATTAGAAGATTTGTTGCGTGCTTGTGTATTGGAAAAATAAATGCTTGGGATAGTTATCTACCCTTGATCAAATTTACCTACAATAATAGTTTTCATTCGAGTATTGGTATGGCTCCGTTTGAAGCTTTGTATGGTCGAAGGTGTAGGACGCCATTATGTTGGTATGAATCCGGCAAAAGTGTTGTGATTGGACCGGAAATTGTCCAGGAGACGACAGAAAAGATTAAGATGATTTAGGAGAAGATGAAGGCTTCTCAGAGTCATCAGAAGAGTTATCATGATAAGAGGCGGAGAATACTTGAGTTTCAAGGAGATCACGTATTCATGAGAGTTACTCCTATGACTGGTATTGGGCGAGCTCTAAAGTCAAAGAAATTGACTCTGCGTTTTATTGGTCCATTTCAGATTACGGAAAGAGTAGGAGAATTGGCTTACCGCATTGTGTTGCCACCGACGCTTGCGAATTTGCACGATGTATTCCATGTATCTCAGTTGAGGAAATACATTACAGATCCATCTCATGTGATCCAAGTAGATGATGTGCAGGTAAAGGATGTTAGAACAAGATTTGTTCTGATCAATTATCTTAGTTTTGATGATAACAATAATATGAATTTTGCTTAAGATAATATGGTACTCTAATCCAATGCAATTTCCCTTTCAGGAAATATATAAAGAGTACGCATAATTCAGCGCTCAGAAGCTTTGTCTCAAAGGGTTCAGCATGCAACATCAGAACATGGTCTGGCAAGACATCAGAAGATGGTCGAAGCAGAATCAGAACATGGGTCTATGGAAGCATCAGAAGAACATGAGATCAGAAGCACTGAAGCTCAGAAGATGGTATCACGCAACAGAAGCACTTCACGGTCAGAAGATCAGAAGATGTTATGCACCAAGCTGTTTGACTCTGATGATATTCAAACGTTGTATTCACAAACATCAGATCAGAAGAAAGTACAAGTGGCAAGCTACGCTGACTGACAAAAGGAACGTTAAAAGCTACTAAAGGCTACGTCAGTAGACACAGCGTGAACAAGGCTCGAGGTAGTTGACAAAAGCGTATAACATTAAATGCGATGCTGTACGGAACACGCAAAGCATTAAATGCACTCAACGGTCATCTTCTCCAACGCCTATAAATATGAAGTTCTGATGAGAAGCAAGGTTAACGATCCTGAACAAAACAACGTCAAATTAACTTGCTGAAACTCTGTTCAAATCAAAAACTCAGAATCTTCATCTTCATCAAAGCTCACTACATTGCTGTTGTAATATATTAGTGAGATTAAGCTTAAACGATTAAGAGAAATATCACAGTTGTGATTATAGCTTTCAAGAAGCATTTGTAATACTCTTAGAATTGATTACATTAAGTTGTAAGGAACTAGAGTGATCGTGTGGATCAGAATACTCTAGGAAGTCTTAGGAGTGAACTAAGCAGATTGTAACTAGAGTGATCGTGTGGATCAGTAGACTCTAGAAAAGTCTTAGAGGGTATCTAAGCAGTTGTTCCTGGAGTGATCAGTGTGTGATCAGAAGACTCTGGAAGACTTAGTTGCTGACTAAGTGGAGAACCATTGTAATCCGTGCGATTAGTGGATTAAATCCTCAGTTGAGGTAAATCATCTCTGCGGGGGTGGACTGGAGTAGTTTAGTTAACAACGAACCAGGATAAAAATAACTGTGCAATTTATTTTTATCTGTCAAGTTTTTAAAGCTACACTTATTCAAACCCCCCCTTTCTAAGTGTTTTTCTATCCTTCAAAGGATAATCTGACAGTTGAAGCTTTGCCTATGAGGATTGAAGATCATAAGTTGAAACAATTGCGTGGCAAAGAAATAGCATTGGTCAGAGTAGCTTGGAGAGGACCAGCCGGTGGAAATGTTACGTGGGAATTAGAGAGCCAGATGAAGCATTCCTATCCGGAACTCTTTGCCTAAGGTATGTTTTCGAGGACGAAAACTCTTTTAGTAGGGGAGAGTTGTAACACCCGTAATTTCGTAAATTAATTTTATTGAATTTTTTTAATTTAATTATTTGGATTTACTAGCTCATGCGGTGATTAAATCAAATTGGAAGAATTATGGGATGAGTGTTATTGGGCTTGTGGTGCAGTTAGCAGAGAAGGGGGTGTTAAGTGATATAGGCCCTACTAACTTTTAACTCATTTTCATAAAATAAAGGAAGTTGTGAAAAATAAATAGAAACCCAAAAGGGAGAAGAAGAGCAAAGTAGAAAGAACGTTAAAGTGCGAAAGAGGAGAAGAAGAGGAAGAGAGCTTTCAAGGATCCCAAACTCTAAGGTAAGGGGGACTCTTCTGATTAACCTCTATTATCGAGTCGTAGATGATAGAATTGATATCGTATGTTATTGATTTCATAGAGAATAGATTCTAGGTTGGGGTTTTGAGTAATTAGGTTCAATTTGATAGATTATGTATAGATATATGTTTGTGATGATTGGTGATGTTGTATGTGTTGTTTGATTGATGATATAACATGTATTACCTGTAATTGAGCTCTGTTTTTCGTGTACAATCGTATTGGTTCAATTGGGTGGTGTTTGGGGAGCTTAAGATGTTGAAAAATCTGATTTTTGGGGTTGCAGGTACCCAGTAATCGATTATTGGTCTTTGGGTAACCGTTACCACTGTGTGAAAAGGTAAAAATTGTTGTTTGGGAGTCAATAATCGATTACTGAAAGGGGGGTAACCGATTACCCATACAAAAAACAGCGTGATGAGTTTCGTGAGGTACGGTACCGGTTACTGGCCTTTGGGTAACCGATTACCGCTGTAAGTTTTTGAAAAATAACAATTTTATAAAACTCATATCTTTTGAAACGTAAGTCCGATTTGGGTGCCGTTTTGGGCGATGGATCAATAATTTTATCCTCTATTTAATTAAATAACTCAAAGAGCAGTAGCTCATTTTTATTTTATATAAACTAGGTATTTTTTTTGAAATGATGAATCGTGATGGATGTGTTGTATGTGGTATGGAATGAAGTAAATGGCCTGTTGTTATTGTGTGGATTTGTTGTACTTGGTATATGATTGTGAGAGGTTGTCGCCCTCGGTTTTTTATATCTCTCGTGAGAGATACGAACTGACTCTTCTTTTGTTTTTGAGTTTTGAAAATCAGAGAGTCGCCACCGACTTTTATTTTATCCAATTAAGGAAAGGTTTATAAAAGAAACAGAAAAAGACCTTTAAGAGATTTTGGGTTCGGGGTAGGTTATACAAAGGGAAGGTATTAGCACCCCTTTGTATCCATGGTTATCCATGGGCTCTTAATTGCTTAGCTCACTTGTTTGAATCATTTGTCTTGCCTTGAAATGCTTGTATGTGGTTTTAAAATTCATTTTGTAAATTGATTTTGTAATGATCCTTGTGCGGATGTATACAAAGTGTTTTATCTTTCGAAAGATGTTTTGAAAAAAAGATCTTTAATTTTGTAATGATCCTTGTTTGGATATATACAAAACGTTGTCTTTTTTTGAAAGTTTTGTTTTGAAAAACAATGAAGATGTGAGACATTTGTTGTTTTGATTTTCGCAAGCAATTAGGAGATCTACCCTAAATTTATAAGGTCCTTTCCCATTTCTTTTAGAAAATTTTCCTTTGACCGGATGTAAACAAAAGTTTAGATTTGCATTTGAAACAATAGAATTTGATTTTTTGAAAAGAGTAACAGAGGGATTACCCTAAGAGGTGCAAGTGTGATTGTGTTCTGATTCAGATATTTTTGCCTTTGAAGTTAGTGATCTAACGCTTCAGTTTTTATCTTTGACATACACGCAGTTTTATATGTACAGAATTTAAAGTGCGGGAATGTAAAATGCGGAAAGTAAATCTACGCTATTACATCGATTGTGCGGGAAATGTAAACTACGCTATTTACATGAATTTGACAAACTATACACTTTATCTAGGAATTTAAATTGCAATAAGATAAAAGAAATATTTTTGGATTTTTTGTATGGTTGATTTTAATTAGAATTAATGCATAATTAATTTAATTAAAATGAGAAAAAGGTAGAAATAAAATTTAAACCTAAAAATTAAGTCTAAAATATGTTCATATTGCTTGTTAATTAATTTTAAAATAAAACTAATTTTTTTGGATTTTTTGAAGTTGTTTTGGAAATTATTAAGTTAAATTAACATATAATTATACAAATAATTACACACATAATTAAAACTTAAAGAGAAAAATATTCTAAATATGTACAAAATTAGTCTATAATATATAAACTAAATTTAATAAAAAGAACAAATTTTTTTCTGATTTTTTGATAGGTTGAAATAATTAAAAAGTAAATATTTACATATATACTAATTAATTAACAAAATATTTTAATTATGAAGAAAAAATAAAATATTTTTATGTTATAAAATAATTTAACATTTTCTGAGCCTACAAGTGAAATTAAAATAATTTTTGGCTTTTTAAAACTATTTTTAATCATTTTTAGAAGTGAAATTAAATTAATTATGAAATAATAAAATAAAATAGAAATAAAGGATCCTGTGTGGATTGGTCTGAGGGCATATGGTGGACTGCTTGTTCAGGGCCTTTTGATCTGAATTTAAAGGAATCTGATGGTACACGTGGAAGGGTGCATGGTAATCTGAGCAAAAGAGATGCGCTGGATCTTTAAAAATTCAAATTTTTCAGGTGGGCCCCATAGATGCATGCGTGGATGGAGAGACCAGTTGACTGGCCATTGGTGAGCAGCCACGCGAGTAGAGGGAATGGTCAGCTTTGACTGACGAACCACGCTTGGACGCGTGGTCGTCTTCAACCTCCGTCTCCTTTATTTTTTTTGAAGCAAATAGCGGCGGTTTTGAACCCCCAATATTTCACGATAAAACGCCATATTTCTTGTAGCTTCAAAAACCTGCAAAAGCAAGGATCATAAACAATAAAAGCAACCCAGATCCCCTAATTAGGACGCTCTGAGTTCAAATATGATATTAGTTTTGTTGTTTGAGTGTTGTAGCTATGGATTCGAAGATGTTGAAGCTTGAACATGCATGAACACTTATTAATGGCATTGAGCTATTTTCACGTGGAAGCTAACATGTTAAAGCCCAGACTTGTCCTATAAGACCTCATGAACTCATTAGAATGATTAGATTACATTGATATTGATTAAATATAAGAAAACGGAAATTGATTATGCATGAAGGTGAAGAACACTATGCACGTGTTATAACCCTCATAGGACCATATTAGGAGCTCATTCTTACTCTATATGACTTCAGAAACTGATTGAAAGTGTTTACTTGTATTGATAATGGTTGGAAAATATAAAACGAAAATTACAAAGTTTTGGAATTTTTTTGAGAATTTTGTGGATTTCTTTGCTATTCTCTTGCTATAATTTCGTGTGTCCTGTGTTGATGAAGTATCCTACTTCATTTATAAGCAAAGAAGTGCTGCAAATTGAAGCTAAGAAGCATTGATTGCTTGTTTGAACTTTTGATTTTTTATATTAAAAATCTTTGAATTTTTTACCATGGCTTGATCTTCTTGGTCTCTCTTGCTCTAGGCCTGCTTTGTACCTTCATGCTGCAGAGTATTGATCAACTTTGGTGGCTTTAGCTTAAGAATGAAGCATGGTATCATTATCCTTCACCATTTCTTCTTTAATTTAACTTTAAATGTAATAAAATTAAACCAAAAATGAAATAAAAATGTCATGGGCCTTAGGTTGGTCGTGGGAGGCCCTTAACATTGTTAGAATCATGTTTGGATCATGAAAAGTTGGCCCCTTTTGGAAAAAAACATTTTTGATCAATGTTGGTTTCATGCATTTTCCCAAAATATAGCCAACTTCAACAAGGCATAAATCCCTCAATTTTTATCATATGAAGGAGTTCTTGTACTTTTTAGAAACCTCAAGATGTCCTCTACAATCTACTCTGGAAACTTTTTTTCATTTGGAGAAGTTATCTTGATGTTATGGCCTTTGACAAAAAACCACTTTTTGCTGACTTTGAAAATGACCTGTAATGTCTGAGCTCATATTTTTCAAATGGTGAATCCAATGACCATGGGATCAATTGAATTTGAAAGATAATTGAATTTCCTTCAAAACAAGCTTTGGTTGGAATTTTTTGAATGAACGAGGAGAGAGTTATGGCCGGTCAAAGTTCAATTGACTTTTTAGGAGAAAACCCTAATTTTGAAACTTAGGGTTTTGTTGATTTTTGATCTTTCCTTGATTAATTATGATCAACCAATGATCAAATGATGAATCTTTTGACAAAATATGGATGTTGACAAAAAAATTCATTTTTGACTGTCTGTTGACTTTTCGGTCAAACTAGTCGTCTGTTGACTGTTTGAGCTGCTGACTGTGCGTCTGAGCGAATTGAAGTTTGAAAATTTGTATGGTGGTACTTTGAGATATATGGAGGTCCATGAAATCCATTTGAGGTCTCAAAAAAACTTGTTCTCCTGAAAAAAACAAAAACCCTAGTTAGGGACTGTTTGTGTAGGAGACAGTTAAGCGTACCTGATTTTTGTGCAGTGCTGAGTCTCTGCTGATCATGTGATTATCAGAAGACTTCTAGAACAAAAATCTTGGAATTTTGAAATGCAAAAGATTGATTTGATTGATGGTTCAAAACACGGAGAATCGTGCTGTCAGCGGGTTTGACTGTCAACTGGTCGTTACCAGTACAGTCTGAATCCCCGGACTCTGCGCCTGCAAAAAATTTAATTCTGTACCAATTGCGTCAGTACTATTTATCTGCAAATAAATCTCAAATAAACAGTGTGTGTGAAGTGATAAACAGTAATTGGCGTTTGGGTAAGAATAAATTCAACAGCGAACCAAAATACCGTATAAGAAAAATTCTAAAAACCGAGTATTCATAAAAATCAGGATATTTGTGAAATAAAATCCAAGATTATATGAAACTCCCAATTTTTAGACAGAAGTCTGTTGTCTTCTTGAAAAAGATGCGGGCAAATTTTGGGGTATAACAGAGGTGCTATTGTTGTTTGCACTGTGTGGTGAATTAAAATATTTTGATGATGTTCATATGATTTATGTAACACCCTGGATTTCCGCTTACCCCGCGGGGCTTCCGGCCTGCCAAGCATGTCACCAGCTTAATTAATAATCCCCCCTAGGTCCGCTTATCAGCTGCCCAGGAAATATTGTTTTTGCCTCCCGCAGGAATCGAACCATGTACCTAGGGGTTAAGTACATATTCATAGCAATTCCTGCTACCAATTGACCATATGGTCAAGTGGTAGCAGGAATTGCTATGAATATGTACTTAACCCCTAGGTACATGGTTCGATTCCTGCGGGAGGCAAAAACAATATTTCCAGGGCAGCCGATAAGCGGACCTAGGGGGATTATTGATTAAGCTGGTGACATGCTTGGTAGGCCGGAAGCCCCGCGGGGTAAGCGGAAATCCAGGGTGATACATTAAATGGCGGTTCCCATGTGGGAGGAACCGGGTTCCAGTGTTTTTAAACGTTAAAAATAGCATTTTTGGGTCCAGGAACCGGTTCCCATGTGGGAGGAACCGGGTTCCAGTACAAATTCCAGTAGCACGTTTTGAAAACTATTCTAACTTTAAAAGCTTCTAATTTTCAAACCGTAAGTCCGTTTTAGACGCCGTTTTGGACGTTGTTCCTTAAATTGAATGCTCTACAATATGAAATAAAGAAAACAACAATAACTTGATTTTATTTTGAAAAGTATTGTTTTCTTCAAATGTGGTTTATTCTTGTTTTGCATAGTTGATGAGGTGCAATGATTTGTTGTTTGCATAATTGAATATGTGCAATGATGTGTGTTGTTATAATGTGATTGCTTCTGCTTGTTATGCAAATGGATGTTGTTCGTGGTAAATATGGTTATCATGTGTTTTGATGAATGATGATGCAGATGGATGTTATTCATGGTAAATGTTGTTATCATGTGTTTTGATGAATGATGATGATTGATTTGTTTTGAATGATGCATGATACATGTACATACTTGTTGGTGATAACTATGTTGAGTTATGTGAGACGATGTTGTTCATCGGATCGGTGATGTTGTAAGTATGTCATATGTGTGCATTCATTCATAAATCATTTGCGTTGGATCCCGTTGATGGGTGGATCGTTGGTGGCTAATTCCCATTGTGCGGAGATTAGTAAGCAGTCATCGTGTGCCCATGTGGGGTGTGAGCGATGAGGTTAGTCATGTGCCCATGTGGGGTGTGAGCGACTTGAAGGGCAGTATCGCAGAGAGAAGTCCTGTGAATGTGATTCACGAATATTGGTACCACATGCATAAGAGTCTGCATGGTCTTTGTATAAATTGTGACATGTCAGGATGAAATCCGGTGTTATGATTGTGTGGTGTTATTGGTGCATACTTTTGACTTGTGCTTGTGATTGGTATGAATTGATAAATCTAAATATGCTAAGTAGAGTGGATAATTGCTTATGAAATTCTATATCTGATGATTTATAATGCTATTTAATTATGATGTAGTCTCATCCTTACTTTGATGATTTCAGATTGAAGTAGCGGCTTAAGCGATCGGTGAGGATGACTCGTAGAGTTTATCCGGTTATGTTGGGTCGTGTCGGTCATGCTCTGATCTTGTAACACTGGGGGACGATAGTCTTAGAGTTACTTGTGATACACTGTTTTGCCATTATTGGTTTATGTGCCGTTGATTTTATTGGAGATGTTTTATAACATTGTTGAATGAGTTTCCGCTGTGCTGAACATATGTTTTGATATTTTTGGATCATTCCTAATAAAGCATGACAAACGACTTGGAGTTTTATTTATTTTATTAATTGTAACATCCTTGTTGTATAATTACTCTGATCTTTATTATATTTTTCGCGGGGGTTTTTAGAAGGGTGTTACAATTTAAAGTGGTGATTAGCATGTGATAGATGGTGCATGCATTTATAAATCATATGGTGGCTGAATCTCGACGTAGATGGATCATTGGTCGCTAACTCCCATTGGGTGGAATTAGTGAGTGGAAGTAGCCGTATCCTTGATGATGGTGGGTTGGTGAGATGGGTGAAACCCATGATTGGTACCACATGCATATAGTTGTATTGCATTAGGTGTATGAATCATTATAACATGAATGGAAGTGTCCCAATGTTATAATGGTGTGTGTTGATTAATGATTGTGATTGGTGGATGTGTGTATAATCTGAATGTATTTGATATTGGGTGAATATTATACTGTTGATGTTTTATCGTTTATGAGCTGATAACATTGTTTAATTGTGAATGAGACTCACCCTTACTGTTGTTATTTTTCAGATTGAAGTGTAGCCGTACTTGCCTTGGTAGGGATAGCTCGTAGGTTGTTTCGATAGTTTTGAGTCGGGTCATGCTCTGGTCTTGTAACATCGGGGAACATTTTTTTTAGAGTTGGATATTAACTCTTGTTTTGGTTTTATTGTTGAATAATATTGTTTATGCCTTGAGTATGGTAGACGATGGTTTTGATTTATTCAACTGAATGAAGTATTCTGCTTTGTTTGAAACATGCTGAAGTTATTTATGTTCCTCGGAATGGCATGACAGATGTTTTGTTTTATATGAAGTAATTGTAACGCTCTTAATTACATGTTTACTCTGAAAATATTATTTAAATTACCGGGGGTTTAGAAGGGTGTTACATTTGATGATATCTTTAAGCAAGGTTTTCTCCCTTAGATGTTGTTTTTTCTTAAAAATGCAAAGAGGAAATCAATTTTCCTTTGGAGTAAATTGATTTCATGCTGGTTTTTTACGCAGTTTTTGAAAATGCAGCAGGTGAAATCAATTTTCCTCCTGGGTAAATCGATTTCACGCTGACAGAATGATGTTTTCTTCCTTTTTAAACTTGTTTTTGGTTCTTCTCCTTCTCCTACTTCTTTCTTTTTATGTTTGCTTTGAATTGCAAGTTTAGAGGTCTAATTCCTCTTCAAATTCAATGGACTTAGGGTGTTGATGAAGTTGGATAAAAATTATTTAATTCAAATCTATCATAGAATGAGTTACTTAATTCATTCTTGGTGCTTTGAGTTAAAGATATGTTTAGTGCTTTAATCCATAATATTAAGTGATTGAACTTGAAGATGGAAGGAACCTTAAATGTGATTCTATCTATTTCTTCGTCTCTTTTATTTTGTTCGATAAAAATCTTTGATATCATTGGAATTCTTTCTAGTTCTTGATGAAGATTAGACCGTTACCTCTTTTCTTTTCGTGTGGCATTGCTTTCGGAAAACAATCTACATATCGTTTCTCTCGCATGCATTAGCACTCAAATCGTTATTGACCGACCTCGTTGTAGGGTGACTTCTATATAAGTTACTTGGTGATTGCTTAACATAGCTCTACATTTCTTGTCCCAAATCGGAAAAAGATCAAAAATGGTTGAGATTGTATGACAATTGGTTCAAGACTCTTGAAAACTTATCGTGTAGTTGCTTTGATTCTATCAATCTTCTGATGAGTTTCATTAAATTTGAACCTATGTTCATCATTCACTCATCATTGATCTTCAATTACTAACTATTGACAATTAACAATTAACTTTACTTTATGCTCTTTATTATATTGCCTTTATTTTTACGCTTTTATGTTTTTATTTTACCATTCCTCATTCATCATTTTTATGTTTATGCAATTTTCCCTATGTCCACTTGGACTTATGTTTATGTTTATGCCAATTTTTTCTTTGTCCACTTGGACGTATGTTTATGCTTATGCTATTTTTTTTGTCCACTTGGACCATACTTTACTTTTATGATTAAAATACTAATAATCAACTTGAATCTTAAAAGAATTAATGTGGACTTGGACTTTGGTTACCATACCCTAAGCTCAGAGGATGGATCTATGGACTTAGAATTAGGACCTTGACCCTAGCACTTTGGAGTTTCGTTTAGTTCTTGATACTTTGATTATGCTTGTTTGTCTGGAAGTCCTTGGAGTTTACTCCAAGTTATTGGGTTATTTCTCTTTGTGTATGCAGGTGTTTCTTTGAAAGTCCTTGATGGTTAATTCCAAGGCATTGTGATAAAGAATTCATCGGTACACAACCGTTACTCTGCCTGATTTTTGTCAAGAGCTTATGATGCATTCCAAAGGATTGTGCAAGTTATGTTAAAGACATCAAGTTCATCTGGATCCCCGGTTAGTATTATATTTGCTTGCTTATGGTAGTCCAAAGGATGGGAAATATACATTGACTCTCAATGTCAAGTGTTGGCTTCTCGTTTGGTTAGATAGTTCTTTCCTTAGATTTTATTTTATGCTCTAGGATAGTCCCTTCATCTCCTCTCCCTTCTTATATTTTTAAAATCTTCTCCCTTTTTCAAAAACCTTCTTATGTTTGCAATCTCTTTTAAAAATCCTTCTTTAAAATATCTTTTGCCCTTGTTGGCTTTTCTTTCAGAGTTTAGACATGATTAATTGTTGTGGTGAGTTGTGATACCCGACGATCTTGATATTGATTGATATGATGGAACCTTTTCAACTTGAGAGAGTTAGTGGCATACTTGTTGATTTTATCCAAGTTGGAGCCCTTCTTTCATTTGTGATGCAAATGATCCATTTGTTCTCATGTTTATCATCAATGGATGAGTATTCTCTCCTATGATGATAAAGTGTTTATTCCTTTTAAAAATTCTCCCTTTAAGTGGAACTACATTAGCTCTGACTATAATATCAACTTAGTAATTAAATAGGAATAAATGATTATAAGTTGTGGCCTTATAATTAGCGAACTTATAAACCCCTAGTTATAGTTTGAATTCGCCCAAGAACTTAGGGAATTATTGTCTAAATTAAGGTGCTATACACCAAGGAATTGGGTGCATTGTTCTTGTTAATTTTCTGTAAGATTATATTGTAATTGTTATTCATGTAATACACATTCATAAATAGGTATAATTAAAGGATTCAAAATTAAGATCTAATTGTTCTTCTTTGTTGAGACTTCAATTCAAATTTCTTCTCTTTCTTATTTTTCGTATGAATCATGTTTGAAAACTCCCCTTTGTTTATTATAAATCACATTATTGTTGCCTTGTTTAAATTCCCAATCCTTGTAAAGATAAAATCTTTTATTACTTAGGTCCTATTAGTAAACTTCCTAAGAAAGTCATTACAAACCAATCTATATCATACACCAGTAGAAATCTGTCATACCCTAATTTTTGACCCTAGGATTATCCATTCATTTGCATTCCAATCATTGGCCAAGATCATAATCTTAAGATTTGTTCCTTGGTTTTGTGCTCACCTCATCCTTAGGAAGGACCATCAAGCACCTATGTTTATCTTGTATATATGTTACACTAACCAAAATACAAAAAAAATATGACTTTTCCTTTCAATGTTTTTGATGCAATGTAGGTGTTGAATCAAATGCATCCACACCTCTCCTAAAATTAGGGTTTTGAGAGTGACCTCAATCAACAGGGCATTCATGAAAACTAAAAATATTGTGGTTTAAGATAATCTTCCCCATCATCATGGATCATGTCTTAAGCATCTCTTCACTTCATTTGATCAAGTTCATCTCAAGATTATATGGTTTGATTCATCATGAAACTTCACAGATTCATGTGTTTATTTCCATACCTTCTTCAACAAGTTTCATCTAACTAAGAATTTCAAAAACAAGTGTGCTTAAATAGAATATAATTTTAAGGTCTTATATTCCTTCTCATGTTTTATCATGCAAGAAAAGTTCTAAGTATTCCAAGTTGACTCAAGAAGATAAGCCTAATTGGACAAGTTTGTGGTTCTATGTTTAGAAGGGCGTAACTTTCTCAATTGTCAATATGTTTTAGTGCTTATTTTTTCAAAATAATCTCACCGATATGATCAACATCTTTTTTTCACAAGTCAAGAAGGAATTTTATGAAGAAAGTCATCAAAAGTTAGAAGACATTACAAGTCTCCTTTGAAAGTTAAGGAATTTGTGTACCAACTTCAAAGGATCATCACTAGCTCAATTTTTATCAACTTGAGCCCATTCTATTTGCATAATAATATTGAATGAGTCTACTTTAACCCATCTTTAAATATCAAGAGAAAAATATAAGTGGAAGATCATGTTTGAAGAAGAAACATTATAGGTCATGTTGGTGTGCCTAGGGTTTCAAGTCATAACTTGTGTGCAAGACTGTCCCAAGGCCAAATGATTCAAAAATCACTTTATCTTGCATAACTTTTGTTATTAAGCTTATTTTTCCATTCTCTACAACTTTCATGTTGGGACTTTTGGCAAATTCAATCTCTAAGATGGACTTTCGGCATATGCATCAAGGTGGTTAATGAAATGACCTCGAGGGAATGCCTTCTTTGGGTCCAAGTTGCCAAAGCTATAACTTTTGATTCATGAAACCTATTAAGTTGATTCCTTTTGCATCATGTTCTATGTAATGAGAAGAATATTTGGCTCAAATAAAAATGGAAAACTCACGAGCCAATTGGTAGAGGCCTAAGGTTGAAGTGAGCTGACCAAGAGTGCCCAAAATTGCTAAATTTGGCTAAGTGTTTTAGGTATCTTTTTCATCCACTTTGAGAAGCCATAACTTTCAATTCAGATCACCGAATGCAACCTTTCTTGGCACATTGTAAAACTTTCAAGTTCCTCTTTCCAAAGAGCCCAAGGTTGCATCATAAAGTTTCCTACATTGCTTGCCCTATGAATTCAAAGTTGGTACCTTGAAGCTGAAGAAAGCTCATGATCAGCTTGGTCAATCTCCAATTTACTCAAAATTAATCCAATGTGGCGCGCGTTTTTGCATCTAAACATGTTTAGCAACCTTCTAGAAGGAGTTTATGTTAGAACAAGAATTGTTCTGATCAATATTCTATGTTTTGATGATAACATTATATATGAATTTTGTATAAGACAGTGTAGTACTCTAATCCTTTGCATTTTCCATTTCAAGAAATACATAAAGAGTATGCACAAATCAGCGCTCAGAAGCACTGACTCAGAAGGTTCTGGATGGCTACATCAGAACATGCTCTGGCAAGACATCAGAAGATGGTCAAGCAGAATCAGAACATGAACTATGAAGCATCAGAAGAACATGAAGTCAGAAGCAGAAGCACTGAAGTTTTGAACGGTATCACGCTTAAGCTCTTCAAAGTCAGAAGACAAGAAGATGCTCTGCACCAAGTTGTTGACTCTGAAATTCAGACGTTGTTATCTACAAATATGAGTTCAGAAGCAAGTACAAGATGACAGGTTATTAAGTCTAATCTCAGACTGACAAAAGGAATGTTAGAAGCTACAAAAGGCAAAGTCAGTAAAACCAGCAAAAGCATGGCTCGAGGTAGTTGACAAAAGTGTGAAACATTAAATGCAAAGTTGTACTATTCACGCAAAGCATTAAATTCAACCCAACGGTCATCTTCTCTCAACGCCTATATATAGAAGTTCTGATCAGAAGCAGCATAGAGAACACTTGCGCAAAATACCAAAACGCTGTCAAAATCAAAGCTCACGAACTTCATCTTCAACCTCACAAACTCTTGTAATATTTAGTGAGTGTTAAGCTTAGAACTTAAGAGAAATATCACTGTTGTGATTATAGCTTTATAAGAAGCAATCTTACTCTTGTAAACATTTATTTTACATTGTTTGTAAAAGGTTCCTAGAGTGATCAAGTTGTGATCAGTAGACTCTAGAAGACTTAGAAGTTTTCTAAGTGGTGATTTCCTAGAGTGGTCAAGTTGTGATATGTATACTCTAGAAGACTTAGAAGTTTTCTAAGTGGATAACCATTGTAATCAGTTGGATTAGTGGATTAAATCCTCAGTTGAGGTAAATCACTCTAAGGGGGTGGACTGGAGTAGTTTCGTTAACAACGAACCAGGATAAAAATAATTGTGTTCATTGTTTTTATCTTACAAGTTTTTAAAGTCACACTTATTCAAACCCCCCTTTCTAAGTGTTTTTCTATCCTTCAGTTTAGTGCATTAAAACTCAAGTTTTTGGCTGCGTTTTGAGTGAATTTCAAGTCACACTTCCCATGTTTCAACCTTCACACGAATTCACTCAATGCTGATCATTTCACACGCTTTTTGATTCCATCAGCTTCCCTATAAATAGAGGATCATTCTCCTATCATTTCTCAAGCTTTGAGAGGCAAAAAACCCTGCTGCAACTCCCACTACCCTTCACTGAAATTGATATTCAAATTCACTTTTTCCTTTGAATTCACTCAATATTATTTGTTGAGTTAGCTTCCTTTACACTTCCTGAAGCTAACCGAGCAAGAATCAAGCCTTAACTCTCCCTGAATCAAGTACACGATCTCCATTTTCAGAGCTTCTAAGTTGAACTTCTACAAGTAGATTCTTCCACCTATTTTCCTCAAACTTGTGGCTACAATGTAGCTCTCATCACTCTGATGCTCGTGGTATTGTTTATTTTCAACTGGAAGTGAGTTTCATATGTTTATTTTAAAATCCCCTTTCAAATGACTTCTGGTTTTTTCCAAAACGACTAAGCTACGTTTTAAATAAATGTTTTGCGAGGGTGTGGTTGTCTTTGTCTTGATGAGACAAAGAGAATGACATAGGTTTGAATATCTGATTTTACTATTTGAGGGATGCCATTTCAGAGTGGATGGAGGTTGCAGACGATGACATGGACGTCTTCAACCAATGAGAAAAAGCCACGCGTGTTTTTAAAAAATATTTTAAATGTGATTCAGTGCTTTATTCACTAAAGTCCATATCATGCACAACGCACCATGTCCTTTGGATGTGATTACTAACATGTTTTGACACTGATCCAATGGCCTACATCATTTCTGTTTTATCTTCTTTTTCTTTTATTTAATTTTTTAATTCACTTAACTTCAAAAATTAATAACTATTTCAATTTAATTCCAAAAAATACCATTTTTCCCGAAAATCTTCTTTTATTTTTCTCTTTCATATACATAGTTTTCCATATTTTTATTTTTTATTTTAATATTTTTCTTGATTTTTTCTTATTTAGCTTTGTTTTAAAATTGTTTTTTTGACTTTAAAAAATTATGAAAAATTTGTCAACACTTAATGACTTATATTTGACCTATGATTAATTTTTGGTATTTTTGTTTCGTGTTATGATACCATTTATGTATTTCATCACAAATTTCCAATTAATTAATCATTTTTGGTCATTTTTAATTAATTTTAAGTTTCTGAAAATTATGAAACCTTTTCCTAAAAATCATATATAGTTTTTCTGATTTTATTATGATATTATGAAAAATTCATTTGGTGTTTGGATACCACTTAAGTAATTCATCAATAATTTCTTATTTTAGACCATTTTTAAATCCCTTTTCTGAGTTTTAAATAATAATTTTATTTCTTCTATGATTGGTTCTGACTTTGTGAATATTTTATGATACCTTGACTTAACTTCATTAATATCATTAGATCTAGGATGTTGATAGGTTTGAAAGAACCAAATCCATTATATTAGATGAATGATATTAATGATAGTTTAAGTTTTCTTCCCTTCTTTTGATTGGTGGGTGTAAGTCTTGTTTGAATTCATTGATTCTATCAATCCTTTCTTACTTCTTCCACTTGGACATATGTTTATGTTTATGCTATTTTTCTTTTTTCCATTTGGACCATACTTTACTTTTGTGCTTAACATACTAATAATCAACTTGAACCATATAAGACTAATGTGGATTTGGACTTTGGCTACCTTACCCTAAGCTTGGAGGATGGACCTATGGACTTAGACTTAGGATCTTGACCCTAACACTTTGGAGTTTCATCTGAGTTCTTGATATTTTGATTGGACTGTGCTTGTTTGTCTGGAAGTCCTTGGAGTTTACTCCAAGGCATTGGGTTATTTCTCTTTGTGTATGCAGGTGATTCGTTGAAAGTCCTTGATGGTTAATTCCAAGGCATTGTGATATGGAATTCATCTGAACACAGTTGTTACTCTGCCCAATTTTTGTTTCTCATGGTGTATTTCCAAGGCTTTGTGCAAGTTGTACATGAAGATATGAAGTTCATCTTGTGTTTGCTTGATTATGGTAGTCCAAAGGATGAGAAATCTACATTGACTCTTAATGTCAAGTGTTGGCTTCTTATTTGGTTAGATTATTCTTTTCCTTAGCTTTTATTTAATGCTTTAGGATAGTCCATTCATCTCCTCCCCCCTTCTTAATTTTTCAAAATCTTCCTTCTTTTTCCAAAAACTTCGTATGTTTGCAAACTCTTTTTAAAACCTTTCTTTAAAAATATATGTTGCCCTTGTTGGCTTTTCTTTTAAAGTTTAGACATGATTAATTATTGTGGTGAGATGTAAATCCCCAAAGTCTTGATATTGATTGATATGATGGAACCTTTTCCACTTGAGAGAGTTAGTGACATACTTGTTGATTTTATCCAAGTTGGATTAAATTATTGTTTTCATTAAATCATGTTCCATTAAGAGGAAAGAGAAATCATTAATAAAATTTTAAAAATATTATTTAATCTTATAACTTACTCATTCTCAATATGTGTGTGTAAAATATTATTTAATCTCAACCATTATATATAAATCCAATAGTTGTTATTAAATTTCCACATTCTCATATAACG
Organism: Vicia villosa; assembly: GCF_029867415.1. NCBI lineage: Eukaryota > Viridiplantae > Streptophyta > Magnoliopsida > Fabales > Fabaceae > Vicia > Vicia villosa. Next base: position 700,325 of record NW_026705205.1, on the reverse strand, counting down.
CATTCATTCTCAACGTGTGTGTGTGTTGTGTGTGTGATGTGTGTGTGTTGTGTGTGTGATGTGTGTGTGATGTGTGTGTGATGTGTTGTTTGTGTTGTGTGTGTGACTAAATCATGTGTCATTAAGACTGTTTGTTTGAAAAGGAAATGTTGATATTAAATCAGATTTAAAAAGGAAATGTTGATATTAAATTGTTTGTTTGACTAAATCATGTGTCATTAAGATGAAAGAGAAATCATTAATCATATTTAAAATTCAATGGTTGTTATTAAATTCTCACATTTCCATATAACTTACTCATTCTCATTAGATATTCTCACATTCTCATATAATTGACTCATTCTCATTTGATACTTACTCCCATATATATATATATATATATATATATATATATATATATATATATATATATATATATATATATATATATATATATATATATATATATATATATATATATATATATATATATATATATATATATATATATATATATATATATATATATATATATATATAACATATTAAGTATGAGCATTTTTATAATGAGAGATAAGAGGAACAGATATCTACCATTGGATTAATTAAGAGAGAGAAATTAATAGCCACATTAATAATTTAATAAATAATTTTTTATTAAACTAATAGTAGATATTTGTTCCTCTCATCTCTCATTATAAAAATACTCCTAAATGACATGTAATTTCCACCATTTATTTTAAAATTTAATGGTTCATATTTATTCTCATGTTCTCACATAAAAATGACATTCTCGGATGATACGTCATATATATATATATATATATATATATATATATATATATATATATATATATATATATATATATATATATATATATATATATATATATATATATATATATATATATATATATCAAGTGAGAGCATTTTAAAATGAGAGATGAGATGAATAAATATCAACTATTGGATTCATCAAGAGAGAGAAATTAATATCCACATTAATGCATTGAGTCAAGTATTAAGTCAAGTGTGTTTGCGTATGGGGAAAAGTCATTGGATACAAGTATATCGTTGTTCACTACCTCATATAACTATGTTATGGAGAAAATGTTCCAACTAAAAAGTAGAGGCATGAGAGTTACCATACTCAAATAGTGTATTTGATTTAGCTGTTAGAATAGGAAAAAGCAATAACAGTTTTAAAAATATATAATTGATTTTGAAATAATTTTGAGGCGTTTTCTTTTTTTAAAGTATAATTCATTTTACCTTTAGAATGTATTCTACTTGATACTATAATGTGTAGTTTTTGAGTTTAAACGAAACTTTTAAATTATAATTTACTGTTCAACTCAATTTTGCATAAAATTATTCAAATATAAATCACTTTACATTCAACTCACTTTTAATTAGAATTAATTTTACATAATCAATTAACTCAAAAAAAAATTCCACCACATAACAAAAATATGAAAAAAAATGTGTTAGTATATTGAGCTTAATGTACCTACAACCTAAGAAATCACGTGGAGCCGAAAGGTCCACATAGATCCATGTTTAGGATGATGCCACATACCTCAATAATGATTAGCAATAATGTATAGGATTAATGAATTACATATATCATCATGTTAGTGTGTGTGGCACTTTTAATGAGGAGAGAAAGAGAGAGAGAGAATAAGGAAATAAGGACTAATATTATTGAATGAATAAAAACTAACTTACAATATGTCTATTTATACAACTAACTTTTATACTAAGTAACAAACAAACCCTAATTAACTTGGGCTTAGGCTTAGATTACTTAACTTGGATTATATCACAACACACCCTCCTATGATCCAAGCTGTCAAACATACGCTAATCATAGCCGATCTGAACTATTCCTAATTTCTTTCTCAAATTCAAGAATTTATCGATCTTCAATACATTGGTGAAAATGTCGGCCAACTTTGCTTCAGTTGAGAATGTATTACTTCAAGTTCACCTTGATTTACCTTCAACCTCAATAAGTGAAATCTAGCTTCAATGTGCTTACTCCTTCCATGCAGAACTAGATTCTTTACAAGATTAATGGCAGACTTGTTATCGATCTGTAGCACCATAGGTTTCTTCACTTCGACCTCGATCTCTTACAACATAGATGTTATCTAAATTTCTTGACACTCAGCATAGGATCCTGCTATATATTTAGCCTCACACGATGACAATGCCACCACAAGTTGCTTTCTTGAGCCCCATGAGATTAAGGCAACAAAGACTTGAAAGAAGTAACCAGTTGTGCTTCTTCGATCTCCTTATCTCCACACTAATCCGAATTTGAATAGAAATTAATTACAACTTCTTTGCTTTCAGAGTCTCATCGAATTAGCATTACATAGTTTATCGATCCTTTTAAGTATCTCAGGATTCTTCTTGCAGCCTTCATGTGTGACACCCTTGGTTCACTCATGTATGTGCTCACTAATCTTACTGCAAAACCTATATATAGTCGATGGTTACACACATATCTCACAGATCTCACAATATGTTTGAACAAAGTAGCATCGACCTTGTCTCCTCTCCATGTTTCTCCAATTTCAAGTTTGGTTCGATAGGTAAGAATGCGGGATTCAACTCATCCATTCTGAATCTCTTGATTATCTCTTTGACATACTTTCTTTGATGTAGCACCATACCTTTCTTCGAAATTTGAAATTCCATGCTTAGGAAATAAGATAAGTTTCCCTGTTCTGACATTTCAAATTCCCTCATCATTAGCTATTTGAACTTCGACAAGTTCTCCAAGCTATTTCTAGTTAGCAGCAAGTCATCAACATATAAGCAGATGATTGTAACATCTTGTGCCACAACCTAAACATAGACACCATACTGAGACTTGCATTTGACAAATTCTAATTTGACTACGTATGAGTCTATCTTCTTGTTCCATCCCTCAGGTGCCTGCTTGAGGCCATAAAGCGCTTTGTTCAACTTGTATACTTTCCTTACTTCCTCCTGAATCAAAAACCCAGGAGGTTGTGTGACATACACCTCTTCATCTAAAGGGCCATAAAAACGATGATTTCACATCTAAGTGAAATTTTGACAAGCCTTGCTTGCATGCTAAGGCTACCACTAGTCGAACAATCTCCAATCTTACTACTGGAGCATATACTTTAGAGTAGTCAAGTCCTTATACCTGAAGAAATACTTGATCTACCAATCTCGTCTTATGTCTTTCTATCGACCCATCGAAATTGTGCTTCAACTAGAACACCCACTTCACTTTGATAGCTTTTGTGTGCGCTAGCAATTCGAATAACTCCCATGTGTTGTTTCTTTCGATTGCCTGTAACTCTTCGACCATAGCTGACTTCCATTGGTAAAGCCTCACTATAGTTTATTGGTTTAACACCTGCAAGTAAAGCAAAATGAACTAATTATCCATCAGGTGTGACTTCATCATCACCAACCACTTTATAGTCTTGAAGTATTGCTGGAGTAAATCTAGTTCTTTGAGGTATTTAGCTTGTGCTAGCCACACCCTCTTAGACTTCGATTGTGTCCTCTTCGACTTCGACTATGTCGGAAATGTCATCAACTGCTTTGACTTCATTAGTTTCTTCGTCGATGCTATAACTCATCAAAGGCCTATTAACTGCATCACCATAATTACAACCCCAAGTAGAATTTTCATCAACCAAAATATCTCGACTCGTCCCAATCATATCATTAATTGGATTAAACAGCTTGTATGCTCCAGTTTTGTGATATCCTACCAGAATCATAGTTCACTCTTGTCATCAAGATTCCTTCTTATCGCATTAGGAACATGCTTGTAACAAATAGAGCCAAACACCTTCATATGTTTCACTGATGATCGTTTTCCACTCCATACTTCTTTATGAACCTTGTTCTTCAACTTATTGGTAGGACACATGTGGAAAATATAAACAGTAGGGGTGATTAATTCACCCCATAAGGATTTTGGAAAATTCTGTTGCTTCAGCATGCATCTTGACACCATGTTTTGCACAGAACTCATCAAAAATATTATATGTGTATTCTCCACCTCTATCAAATCACATAACATTGATCTTATTCTCAGTAGTTTTCCACAAATATCTTGAATCTCTTAAAAACTTAAAATACTTTATCCTTTCACTTAATCACATAGATCCAAAGCTTTCGACTATACTCATCGACAAATGAGACGAAATACCTATTTCCACCAAAGGTATTTGTTAGAACAAGATTTGGTTCTACACTTTATCTCTAAGTTTTGATAATAACAACACATATTTTATATGTAAACAAATTTGTTTCTAATGTTTTCTTAAGTGTGCAGATCAGAAGCTCTGTATGATTTAGGACTATTGTCTAAAAATCATTAGAAATTTTGTCGTCAGAAAGATTACTCTCTTTCAATTCTGAAGGAACATCAGTAGTTCTATGGAATGTTGAATGTTAATCAGAAGAGGATCTCCTGTGTACTTCTCAACAAGCTGCTGATTTAGAAGTCTCAAGTGTCTCAAGAAGAAACAGGGTCTACAAGAAGTTTTTGCTTTCGGTCAGAAGCAAAGTCTACATTAGATACAAGTTGTTGCTTCAAAGATCAGATGTCAAGATATGTTCGTCAGAAGAGTTGTTGCTCGTTACTCTGAAGATATTGTCAAGATCAGCTGATATATATCTGAAATACGGATTAGTGGTTAGAACTCTTGTTCATATATCAAGACGTGTTCCTCAGATATTCTGTTTCACTATTATCTGAAGATATTGTTCTATTCTGAACGAATCTAATACTTCTACTCGTGTTGTTTGTGTTGTCCCATCCTCAAATTAGTAATCTCTTCAGATACAGATTTGATCTAGGAAGTCCTGCGTCGTACTTCAGAAAGGCTGTTGTCATTATTTTTGAAAGACAAAGTTTTGTTCCTATTGGTTCTAATGTTCTCATGCTATCATAACAAAGTAGTTTTTGAACTACTCATCAGATACATCATCAGAAGAATAAAGAAAAGAAAGTGATCTCTTCCAAGCTTACTACTTTAGAATCAGAAGTACATCATTTGAAGATAAGATCAAGAAACTTTCTTAAAAAGATTCAGTATAATGGTCTGCTCAACAAATCACACTTATCAAGACATTCGTACTATTCAAAAGTTGTCTTCCACGCCATCATGCTAAAGATGTAAGCTACAGGCTAAGGAAGTATTGTGTTCTACTATCCAACATCTCACTTATATCTATTGGAAAGTAATTGTTGGCTTTTCAGAAAAGACTCTTCTATCCTCACAACGTCTCTTTCTCTGAAGACTATAAATAAAGATCAATACTTTAGAAGAAAAGTTGCTGGAAGGTGAACAACCAAATATGTTGTTACCCAAATAGCCTAAGCTATGGATTGATACTACAGGAACCAAAGATGATGATAGTGCCAAGGCCAAAGCTGAAGATGTTTTCCGTCACAAATGCTAAAGCTGCAATGCTACAATAATTCAAAAAAGCCGAAGCGCAACCAAAGCAAAGCAAAAGCTGTTGCAAAATCATGAAGCTGGAGCTGAAGAGGACAAAGAAAGAAGAGAGAGAAGATTACTACAAGATGCAACTCAACAAAAAAATCAAATACATCTCTGTAGAATCTTGTAAAAGCAAAGAGTTGTTTCTCATATCTTGCTCAACACTTTTGTGTTGTCTGTACTTAAACATTTGTGTAATTTGCTTTTATGAAGCAATCTTGTAAACATAATTTGTTAATCAATTTCTATTGATTGTTCCTTGAGTGACTGGTCATAATCTATATACTCAAGAAGACGGTGACTGGTTGTCATTGTAGGAAATCTTCTTTAAGGAACCAATTGGGTCTAAATTCTTAAAGGAGTCGTTGATTGTTATATCTTTTAGGGGGGCAGTTGGGTCATAATTTTTAAGGGATCACTAACAGAATTGATCAATCTGTGGTTGTTAATCGCCGACAGTTGGCCCATGCAATTATGATAATTTCTATGATTAGTGAATTAAGTCCTTTTATAAGGCAAAATCACCTTGGCAGGTGGACAGGACTAACCTTTTCTAAGGGGAGCCTGGATAAATGAATGTGTCATGTTTCTCTTTATTGCATACGCTAATGTTTATCTTAAACGAATATTTTTCTAAAAGGGAAAAGTTTTGAAAACCCAATTTAAACCCCCCATTTCTTGTGTTTTTCTCTACCTTCAGTATGCTCCTCAAAAGGGCCAGATACATCTGAATGTACAACTTCGAGTATGTAGGAGGATCTCATTGGCATAGTCGAAATGAAAGACTTTTTGGATTGCTTCTCTATTAAGCAACCTTCATAGAGTTTGTCGGGCATCACAAGACTTGGTATATCTGTTAATATATCTTGAGTGATCAGTTGATTGAGTGACCTAAAATTCAGATGGCCAAACCTCAAATGCCACAGCCAACTATTTTTGTGGTCGACAACTGTTTTCAAACATTGTACCTTAGTCGAACTGATCATGGTCCTAAATGTCATATTCTTTGACAGGGGATATTTTAAGACCAAATTATTCTGAGTGTCAAAGAGTTCCAATGGTCCATCTTTTGTAACCACTGAGAAACCGTTTTCGACCAGTTGTCCAACATTTAGCAGATTGCACTTCATTCTAGGTACATAGAGTACATCTTTGATCATAGGTTTCGCTCCATTACTCCTTTAAATAACTATGTTGCTAGTACCTTTTGCTTGCAACGAGCTATTATCTACAAGTTTGACCTTGCTCTTCTTCGATTCATCAAAATTTGCCAACCACACCTTTAGATCAATCATGTGATTCGAGCAGTCAGAGTCGAGGAACCAGATCTTGGAGTCGACATGGAAATCTGCAACTACATCCATAACCATCAAATCATCAAAATCATCTGAATCTTGACGTGCAAGGTTCGGTTCTTTGTCCTTGCCTTTTGTCGCTCCTTTGTCTTTCATGTACCAACAATTCTTAGCCAAGTGACCCCCCTTTTCACAATTATCGCAATACACACATTTGTTTCTCTTCTTTGTCTTTCTAATAGGTGTTTCATTCTCCTCTTTTCAAGGATTCAAAAGCCCTATCATCAATCTTGTGCTTGTAAGGGTTCCACAAAGACTTCTTACTCTAAGTCTTGTCTCATTTTCCTTTGAACTTGTTGGAACCACCATGCTTCTTCCATTCCTGAGCCTGCAGCGCTTGTATCGAATCTTCAACCCATTTCCTTTCGACAATCCTAATCTCATGTGCCTCCAACGAACCAACCAAATATTTTAGTTTTAGGGTTTCAAGATTGTTGGATTCTTGAATAGCTATGATAACATGATCAATGTGAGAGGTCAATGCACGCATTACCTTCTTAACTATCATCTTATGAGTTAGGATTTCACCACAACTCTTCATGAGATGGACGAGATTTTACACCTTGGACACACAGCCTGCAATGTTTTCATCTTCTCCCATCTACAGCAATTCATATTATCGTCGTAAATTCTACAATTTAACGACTTTGGCTTTCTCACCTCCTTCATAGTATTTGAAAAGAATATACCATGCCTCCTTCTCCGATTTAACATGAGAGATCTTGTCGAAATTCGCTGAATCTACCACCGATTGAATGCAATACGCAGCCTTGTAATCTTTCTTCTTCGACTCCTTGTGTGCAACTTTCTACACGTCAATTGCATCCTAAGCAAGCTTAGGAAAACTGTTTTCAAACAATACTGGGATTTCATGAAAACCGAACAAAGATTTCATTTGCTTGCTCCATTAGTTCCAAATTTTATCGTCAAGAATTGAAAGAGAATTCAAAATGTCATTAGTATCATTCATCTATGCAGCGATTGATTCACGCTCTCTAGAAACACGACCACCAATGTGAAGTTCTTGAAAACACGATCAACAACATGAACCAGAAACTCTAGATATCAATTTGTTAGTGTGTGAGACACATTTAGTGAGGAGAGAAAGAGAGAATAAGAAAATAAGGATTAATATTATTGAATGAATAAAAACTATTATATATATATATATATATATATATATATATATATATATATATATATATATATATATATATATATATATATATATATATATATATGAGTAACAAATAAACCTTAATTAACTTATATTTAAATTTGGATTATTTAATTTTAATTGGTTTTATGTGTAAAGTTAGTTTACACTGTCAGTACACTACCTTTAAAGTCTTATAATATTATTTTTTCGTTCTATATTAATTTGTCTCTAATAATTTTAACATTGTGTATAAGTTCTGCCATTGAGTTATACAAAATTTTACTATTTTTCTAAATCTCATGTTATTTTTTGAAGCATCACCATAAAACATGTTTTAAGTGTCTGACTAAATAAGTTTTAAAAGAACATATTTTAAGAATAATTAAGAACAGAACATGTTCTTAAGTTAACTTAGTGGGCTCTTTCTTCTCACGTTGTTACAACATGGTTGATAAAAAAAGCAAACAATAATTCAGTCAATCAAAACAAAAAGCTTCCTATACCATACATAAAAAAATAAAAAATAAAAAAAAAAACATAGTGCAGGAGCATTTACCGCACCTTTCGCACTATAACCATGCACTGTGCCGGCGATTTTGTGACACAGAAAAGACAATCAGGTGGGGTGAGACAATAGTTTATAATAGAACTAAGACATGAAATTATGTGGATTTGTCGATGAATCCAGCGAATATAAAATAATAATAGGGTAACCAATGACTCCATGACATGAGTGTCCTTGTAAACTGTAATAGCTAGAATGACCTAAAGATCTGGATGTACGTTGTTGGAATTATAGATGGTACTTTATTGATATATTATTGTTGGGGAGCAGCAATGAGGATAACTCTCCAACCATCACGTATAGAGTGTGGGATCTGTTAGAAACTCTATTATTTGTCGGCATATTCATGTGAGTCAAATCAATCTTTGAACTTCATGTTACAACCGGGGCCATTTTACACAATATATTTAAGCTCTGAAAAAGGTTGTACCTTACTTTCCGTTTATTTTTTAGTTTTTATTTTCTTGCAGTGGCGGATACTCAATGGAGGTAGATGTATATACCTTTTTCTTTTTGTTTTACACTTTTGTTTCCCTAGTAATGAGTAATAGACTTCTAATAATTTAGAGTGTCATCTATAGATAAATTAAATTTACATTAAATGGCATATCATAAAACCTTTCATCATACTAGATTATATTTATTCCGCGAGGTGAGGGTGAGGTATTCATTTATTTTAGATTATCTTTATTCTGCGAGGTCAGGGTGAGGTATTCATTTATTTTTTCGTAGGTTGATCTTTTTTATGGTCAGGCTGCGAGGTTGTACTTTGAAATATGGATACATTTTATCGACCACATGAATGCAACAGAGTGATCTGTTAGGGCCGCTTATATTTACTCTTGTGTTACACCCACTAATTCATCATATTATAGACCATTGTAAGTCTCTTCTTCATGTTTCGTATCTTGATAATGATAAGCGAAATTATCATCTGATGTGATTAAGTGACGGTTCTTAAAGATCAATGTGTCATATCTCTAACGGTGAAATTTGTGAGACTAAAGCCATTGATTGACTTAGCTCATATGTTTTAAATAGAATCGTCGTCGTGCTTTATTATTTCCAAAGGAAATGGAAGAAAGAGCGAATAAAACCCACAAAAGTTTTTAAAATCAAAACTAATAAACTTATCAGAGATTTAGGTACGGGGGTTGGTTATGCAAGGGGAAGGTTTAAAGCACCCCTCACATATATGGTACTCAATAGGAACCTCTTTGAAAATACTATTATTATTATTGTTGTTATTAAAACTATTTTTGTGTTTTTGTTTAAATAGAGTGGGAGGATGAGAAAAGAAGGTTTTAAAAGTGAGCTCGGTAAGACATTTGAGTCTCAGGCCTACATACCCCTTAAGTGCAGTAGGGAAGTCAGATCTTTTGTAGTTCCTCTTAAAAGGGAAAATAAAAGGTCTAGTGGCAAAATATTTTTGGGTGTTGAGCTTTAACAATACTCAACGGGTTTTTAAAATTTTAAGCTTTAACAATACTTAACAAGTTTTAATAAAGAGAATCAAGCTTTAACAATACAAGGCAAAGGTTTAAAAGAGGTTGATTGAGCTTTAACAATACAAAACCAAAGATTGATTTTAAAAAGGTTGAGCTTTAACAATATAAAACCATTTTCAAAACAAGTGGGGTGCAAAGCTTTAACAGTACTAAGCACACCGATAAAAGAGATTTGGAAGAGAGATTGTGTACCTTGAAAATTTTAGTCAATACCATTCTCATTCCTGTGAATATTTCAACAATAACTTTAAGAAATCAATCATGGATACCTCATGTGTGTGTGTGTGTGTGATAACATGTGTCACAAAAGTAAACAAGTGAGTATAACAAAGAGATCAATGCAAACTCAAATGATATAAGTAAAAGTATGTTTGTACCTTTGAATCATTTCATGAATGAATATGATGGATGATGGATGGATAAATATCTCATGCATATGGTTAGTAAACAAAATATGATAATACCATAAATAAAGTACAAGTGTAAAAGTATAAAAATCAACAAGTATATGTACAAAGACAAAGAAAGAGATCAAAGCAACAAGTTATATCAACATGGGGATGCTAAAGATCAAAGATTCAAATTAGGTTTTTGAAAATTAGGGTTTTAGAATCATACCTAAACCTAATGGATTTTTAAAAATGATTAAAGTACCATACCCTAAAGGAGAGTAGGTCTAAGGGTACATGGTATCATCAAAGAGACTTCAACCTAGCCCTAAATAAATTCACACAAAAATATACAAGAGTCTACTTAATGAAAATAATAAAAAGAAATAATTTTTTTAAATCTTTTAAAACATAAAAAGACTTGTTTTTGTTTTAATTTTTAAATGACTAAATAAATAATTTTTTGGGGATTTTAAAATATATTATCAAAATAGACAAGTTAAATAAGTAGTACAAAAAAATCATATCAAAATAATTAATTTTGCTATTTTTAATGATTTATCAAAGTTGAGAAAAAAGTGAAATAAAATAGTGCTAAAAAAATAGGTTTGTACTTGGTGAGTATTGAACTCTTGCCTTCACACTTATAACTCAAAAATTTAGCCACTGGGTCGGGCGCCTATGTTGATCATAAGGCCCAAACAAACCATAATATTTGAAAACAAGTAGTAAGTGGTGAAAATTCAAAATAATGCAACAAAAGAGCAAAAGGGGGGATCGAACCCACGCCCTAGCACACAAACACCTTATAACACACGCGCTAGCCAACTGAGCCAAATCAATTAGTCATTTATAAAATGAATGGTAATACAAATAAAATAAACTAACTTTCCGAAAAAACCAAACCAAGTTCATCTTCAACCTTGAGACAACCATGGATGCTCAATTCGTGATTCACCAATTCTCAATCATTTCAAAAGTAGTAAACATGCAAATTACTCAAAATTCTAACACAATCCAACCATGCATCGTTTGTTAATTTATTTTAACTGTAACTCTCTAATTTCCAGAAATAAGCTATGAACCCTAAAATTTCAAACTAAAATTAAATGATCTACATTGTGAATAAATGGATGAAACCAGAGGGCTTTTGACCCTTAAACAATTCTAAACACAATGGTATTGAGTTTCAATCAAAACGGTACCTCTAACACTAAGTTCAAAGTTTAAGTTTTTACCTCTAAAATTGGAAATTGAATCCTTACTTAGAGGTGTTACAGAGATGTTGTGATGATCCAAATAGCTTCCTAGTACCTTAAGGATGCTAACCGAATGCTTGGAAGCTCTTGAATTTGCTTGAATCCCTCTACTCAACTCCAACTGCAAAATAGAAAAAATGAAAAGGAAAAATATGTTCCAAGTGTTACGGATGTGATTCAATGGTTTGGGTAGCTTCTATATGTTATATAGAAGGTATCTGGATTGGTAGTTTGGATAATGTATGAGCCAAATGGAAGTTGGATGTTTAAGGTTCAAAAATGTGTAAGAATGGAAGTTTGGTGGTGATTCTGAGTTAGAGGTGTTTTTGAGGGTGGTGATTATGGTGGACAGCTTCTAAATGATGTATAGAAGATATTTTGATGGTTGTTTAACACCAAGAATACTCAGAACTTAAAATGACTATGAAAATGCAAATGACACAAAAGTGGACTTTCAAGTGAGAGGGTGACTTTGAGATTTCTTGTGTGTTTGATGCAATAGGCAATGCTCTATATTTATAGGCACAAAATGCGACTTATGGAGGGAAAAATCAGAGCAATTGGCTGTATGGTTTGAAAGTTGTACCATTTTGCTTCTTCATGAAGAAATGAGAAGTTTGTGGTTTCAAGAGCAAGGTACAAGTTCAAGCATGCTTGTAATGACTTTATCTGCACATTAGGAGCTTTCTTGTTGGATTTGTGTTGCTTTTGCTGTAGAATAAAAATTATAGACGCTCAATACAAGTTGACTTGGTGATTAAAGTCTCTTTTTCAAAATGGAAGTGTGATTTTTATGCCATAAGTGGAATGATTCAATGGTTAATGATCAAAGCACTTGGTTAATAGCTCAAAAGCAAGTGAAATCAACTGATTATGGTGTTTAGAACAAGTTATGTGGTCTGCAATCAAGAATCTTGCAGATTTGAATTGGATTTGGAGCTTTGTTCTTCATGTTCATGCTTTGAATTTTAAGTGTTATGGTGCCTTATTCACAAATTCATAACTCCTAGCTCAGGTGTTGAAATTTCATGCTAATGGTCTCTTTGGAAAACCTTTGCTACTTACTTGAATCCACTTGTTTGTTGTTTCTTCAAAATCATCTTGGAACTAGGTAAAAATTGGCCACAAAGTTGAAAAAAATCTAGGTTAAAAGACTTAGAAAATGATTCATTTTTTTGTTGGAAACTTCATGATCCCATAACTCTCAAATGATTCATTTTTTTGGGAAAAAGTTATATGTGACAAAGTTGTCCATTGGGTCAAGATCTATAACTTTCATGTTGGAAGATTTTTCAGTTGCATACTTGAAATTTGAAGTTACTTGCCCATGAAGTTATGACCAAAACACTTGAAAATACTTATAATTTTTCTAAGTCTTCGAATTTTCCAACTTTGACTTTTGTTGACTTTTTATTCTTAATTGGTTTTCTTGATTTTTCTTGATAAAATAACTTTAATAACCATATGTCGATGATCTGGATCTTCAAAAGTCTATGTTTGACTAAATTTCTCAAAAGTCAAAGGTTGACTTGGACATTTGACTTTTTTCCAAATGAATTGCAATCTTGTGGATTCCAATTGAATCAAGTTCTCTTCTTCAAATGAATGATGTGAGTGAATTATAATGTTTAATTGAAGATCCTTGAATCATAGTTTGAGCCATGAAGCCATATCGTGATTAAAAGTCAACTCCCCAGATGAATTAGGTCAAAAACCCTAATTTGTGCACCAGATGAAATTGGGAGTTGTTGATCTTGTATTGAACCATTCTTGGACTTGGATTTTGATGGGGGATAGTAATTTGAGCATATGAGAATGCTTGAGCTCCTTTGGGGGTCTCAAAACCCTAATCTTTCTTGAGCCTCTTGGTCAACCACCTACCTTGGGAAACAAGCAACAAACAAAACACAATCCTCTTTTTTGTATATTTTGGTTAATAGATGAAATATGGATGATAACGATGATGATAATGATGACTATGATCAAACTATGCACATAATGATGTGGGATCTCAAGGTCAAAAAGTGGGGTACAACAATATCGTATGATGATCAAGTAGTAACGCTCAATACGTCAATGCTCAATCGATGTAGCAATCAAATTATGATCAAGTTGTGGTGCTTAAAGATCATTATATAAAATCTTATCTTTAGAGGATAACACCTTATGTCAAATAGCATTTAGTTAAGTCAATCAAAATCTTTGACCAGGCAGTGTATTTGATGGTGGTGTTTATTATGAATAGTTATCTCAAGCCTCGCCAGAAGAAGATTCTAGCTTCCAATGAAGTGCTAAAGTAAAATATAATGTGGAAAAGAACATGAAACTTTATAGTTTTGAAAAGGATGAAGTGTGGAAGCTCATTGAGTCTGAGTCGAATGATTTGTGTCGGTAATGGTATAAGACTAGCTCTCGAACTTACCAAAGAAAATTACACAAGCATTTTTCGGTTGATTAGAAAGCTTCTCTTTTTATTAAATTCATCAACAAAAAAATGTGTCCAACTAGTTGGCTAAAAGTTCAATAAGCTCTTTGTGAGTGCAATTTATATTGTATAACTGAGTAGCCCTTAGACCCTATCTATTATATCTTTATGTAATGCCTCATAATTAACTATTAAGGCCTATAATCTACTATTGAAAACCTTATAAAGTTTTGGCACTTACAAATAGATGTCCATATAGATGTCCCAACACCAAAATACAATGTCATGACAGATGTTAAGATATCAAATGCTAATAGAAAATTTTACCAAATCAATAATTATAAAGTAAATAGTATAAGGTAAAAGAAACAATCAATTGTTAACCCAGTTTAGTGCAACTCACTTAATCTTGGGACTACCAAGCCAAGAAGAAAACTCACTATGATAGTATTACTTCAAAGCTAAACAACCCTAGTTTACAACTTATCCTTTAATCACTACCTTATGCAACTTCTACCTAAGACACCCCTAGATATGAGATTCCCCTATCACTTCCATCAATCATACCACTGTAATTGTTAACAACAAAGACAATTGATAGAAGACATACTTCCAATTACACAGATTACACTTTTGCTTAAAGCTCATGAGTGAATCACAATGAACAATCAGTTAAACTCTATGCATCAGATGATACATGAGTGACAAACACAAAAACAATACTCTAAAAAGACTCCCAAAACCCTAAGAATCTTATAACGATAACTCTCCTTTTTTTGTCTTGCCTTAGGTTTAGTCTTCTCCTTTTATAAGCCAGTATAGTTATTGGGCTTGGATATTCAATTTGTCTATAACCTTCTACAGATCAAATCAAATTGTATCAAATCTTCAAATGTAATGCACAAGGTTTTAACATTCAATCAAGCAAATCAAATATTCCGTTATCTCTTCAGCTATGAAACAAATCTTTAGAGAATCCAATCTTCAATGTTCAACTTAACTCACAAATAACAAAATAAATCTTTTAGAACAACAGTAACTGATTTTCCTGAAATAGAGTAACTAATCTTCCAGAAATAGAAACAGCTCAGGTTACAATGTCGTAGCAACATGTTTACGACATCTTATCCAACATCTTGTTGAACATATTGTTTTACCAAAATGCAGCCAACAAACCAAACCCTAACAATCTACCCCTTTGGAAATAGTTTGGCTAAAATAATCTTTGCACAAAACATCCAAAAAGCAAACTAGGAGAGATACACAATCAATATCATTTCGAATATTCATCTTCATAAAACAATAATGCACAAACAATATGAACTACATCAATTCATATAATCAAAGTTATACGCAGTAAACTCAGACAGAGAGACCCAGCCTCACACACATCACCAGGGATTTACAACTCATTCAAACTCCAGAAATTTCCAGATACCATATGTCATGAGATCATGTCTAACATCTCAGAGTCAGCAACATATTACACAAGCACTATGCTCCCCCTGTCACAATACTCCCCCTCAAAGAACAAACCAAATGAATTTTCCAAGTTCACACACATCAGTAGTAGGGTGTTCGCGGGCCAGTTTGGTTCGGTTTTGAGAGAATCTGATACTTAAACCGATTAAGATCAAATGGATTGGTTTGGATTGGATTTGCAAGTTTTTGCGATGAAGCCCAAACCGAACCAAACCGAGAAACAATGGGTTGGTTTGGGTTGGATTGATTGGGTAGATAAAGAAATGCAAAAATATTTTTAAAAAATAATTTATTTATTGAAATTAATTTTCATAATAATATAAAAATATAGTATTAATAGTGTTCGATTGTAAATATTAGACTAACAACTTTTCCCTAATGGATTCAAAAATATCTATCAAAAAAATATCTAACATAAAAGATTTTGAATCTATAGCTAGTCACTTGAGTTAGTATGGTAATGAATGTGTTTCATAGTTCTATGTTCAGTTACCACGTTATATTAACAATTTTCTAATAACAAATTAAAATAGCATAACTTGTCCACATACGACATTTTACTATTTTTCTTATCGAAGTTGAATGCTTGGTAGTAATTTTCATAATAATTAATTATGGTTAGTTTGGGTTGGGCTTATGGGTACAAAATTGAAAATCCGATGCTCGAATCAATTGTCATTGGATTTCGTTGGTTTGGTTCGATTCTTGCCTGAACTGAAAAAATGTCCAACCCAAACACTATGGTTTGGTTTGGATTCTAGTTTGGTTTGAATTTACCCGAACCAATGAACACCCCTAATCAGCAGTAGAAATAATTCCCCTAAGCACAACACAGATCAAGCATGACAGACAATCATGCTCCCCCTAAATAGCTGCATACATAGCAAGCAACAACAAAAATTACTCATCCTAAGTAGTAGCATAGTCTTATTAATCATCAACATATAAAGACATTTGTCATGACAACACGTTTTACCCATAAAAGACTAACACTTTACTCCCCCTTTTCAGCAAAAATTTGACAAAATTAGAGTAAATGTACACAGGAAAATTAGAAGCACGCAACATTTGGAAACAAACAAGCAGATGGAAACACACACTTCTTAATCATCTTCGGGTGGTTTTCCAACTTTTACCCCTGTCAAAAATCCTTCTGCATTTCTTTTTGTTGTCATATATTTTAGGAGTGTTGACATTGAACTCCCTTGCCACCACCTTAGAACATGTCTTCTTTGAATCAACCATTTTCTCTTATAGAGATCATTTGTTACATCTTTCAACTTGCTTATGCTAATCATTCCTGAGGAAGAACATAGTATTTGTTGCATTCCTCCACTCCTATAATTGCTATAACCCCTAAATAGTGCAAGCTCCTAGCCCACTGCTTATTTTCTCAAGTTTATTTGCATATAAGACTTTAGTAAACATAACAGTTAGTTGTTCCTTAGTATCTACATGCTACAAAATAACAACCTTGCCTTCAACATGGTTCTTGATGAGTTGATTATTACTTTCAAGGTTCTTGTTCCAACCATGTTGAATGAGACATCTAGTAGAATTCAGATCTTCACAATGTAATGTCATACCATCCTGGTTGAAATTATGTTCCTTCACCATCTAATTGATCCACACTGGTAGAGAGAAACTTCTTCTAGTCTCACCATTTTCAGCTTCAGCAGTACACCAAGAATCACATATTTGCTTCTTATTGAACCAAGAAATCAAACTCTTTCTCAAAGAGAAAATTCATCACCACAACTATCCCATTCTGCATTACAAAACTCATTTAGCCTTAATTTTGTGAGAGTAAAGCACCCCATAAAACCTTGTTCCAATGATATTTCAAGATATTATTTTCTTACACAACAGGACTTATAATTGGATCAAGTTTAGAAACCATACAAGAATTTGATATTTCCTTATTTAATTAAGTGGTTCCCCCTTCATGTAGGTGTCTTGTAGTGATTTCCTTGAATTGGTCTTTCTGAACTCGAATAAAGATACCTGAGGTGACTTGAGAGTTATCTGATTCAATGCTTGTGAGTCCACAAATTTCTTCTCTCCTTGCCTCTTTAGTCTGCACAAAATATGTTCCTATAATGTTTTTGACATCCATCTCCTTTTCAACGATTGAATCATCAATCACCACACTTACGAGTTCCATTGTAACCTTAGTTCTAGAGTTAAACATTCTATAAGCACTGCTATTTGAAGTGTAACCCAGAGATATCCCTTCACCATTTTTTGGATCCACCTTATCCTTTCGATCTTTGTCAATCAAGATATAGCATTGACTTCTAAAGATATGAAAGTTTTTTTACTGTAGGTTTCCTTCCTTTTCATAAATCATATAGAGTTGTTGAAGTGTCTCCCCTTAGAATGACTCTACTATGAAAATAGCATGTAGTATTCATAGCCTCCACCCAAAACTACAGTGACAATTGCTTGTCATGAAGCATGACTCTAGCTGATTCTTGTATAGCCCTACTCTTCTATTCAACAATTCCATCTTTCTATGAAGTGATCGAAAAAGAAAAATCATGATTGATGCCTTTAGAGGCAAAAAATTCAAATAATTTTGCATTCTCAAACTCTTTGCCATGTTCACTCCTAAACTTGACAATCACACTAGTTTGCTCATTTTGAATACTTTGACACAGATCTTTGAGGACTTCAAAGGTGTCTGATTTTTCTCTAAGAAAGTTCACCCATGTAAAACCGGGAAAATCATCTATAACTACATAGACATACCTCTTTCCACCCAAGCTCTCAATCTGCATTAGTCCCATTAAATCCATATGAAGAAGTTCCATCACTCTAGAAGTGGTCTGATGTTGCAGGATTAGGTATGACATCTCGGTTTTCTTTCTAATCTCACACTCACCATAGACTTTCCTTTCCTCAATCTTTATTTATGGAATTCGTCTAATATCTCCTTCAGATATGACTTCCTTTATTCTTCTGAGATGAAGGTGTCCAAGCTTCTAGTGCCATAGCTTCACTTCATCCTCCTTGGTTTTTAAACATGTGGAAGAATAGACAGTTATTTGAGGTTCCCACATATAACAGTTGTCTTTAGACATTATATCCTTCATCAGAATAACATCTTTATCATCTTTGACTAAACATTCTGACTTTTAGAAATTGATTAACAATCCTTGGGCACACAACTAACTAATGCTGATAAGATTAGCAGTTAGTCCCTTCACAAGAAGAACATCTTCTAGACTAGGAGAGCCAACACACACCAACTTTCCAACTCCTTTAATTTCACCTTTAAATCCATCACAAAATACCTGTGGGCTGAGATTTGATATCCTCCAACAATTTTTGAAACCCTTACATATGCCTAAGCATCCACTATCAATGTACCAGTCTTCTGTAGTTGAGGTTCTCAGGGGAGTATGAGCTATAAGGTTAACATCCCTATCTTTAACACATCTCTTTTTACTCGGTTGACAAGCCTTTGAATGGTGTGATAGTTTTTAAGCTCCATACAATTTGTAACAAAAAGGCTTTGGGCTCGTTTGTTTTGGCTTTTTTTTAAATGATTTTTATAGTGTTACATAATTTTGTGTAAACAAAATTTACAAAGAAACTTTTTATAAAAGCTTCAAATAAAAATTTGGTTTGAATAGTTATTCTTAAAATGTGATTTTACGTATTTCATCTATTTATGGAAAAAATGGATATCAAAATTTCAAAACAAATCACTTATATTTGAAGCTATTTCAAATAGATTTTCATAAAATTCATTTTCGAAATACAACTTTTTGAAAAAGTTGCGATTTTGACTAGGTTTTGGTCTTCAATTATGTAGGTTAATGTTATAAGATGTCAAAATTAGTGTTTCATTTTAGAAAAAACGAATACAAAAAAACTTGTAATATTTTGAAAAATGGTTTTGTAAAATCTATTTTCAAAAATACAAAGAAAAAATCCATTTTTTTAAATGTTGAAACAAACATGCCCTTTATTTGGCCATACTCACCACAGTAATGAAATCTCCAAGTTTATGATTGAGATTTGGTTGAAGTTACGTCATGTCTGCTGAATATTGTAACATGTGATTGGAAATGGTGATCATTTTCTTATTTTCAGAAGGAAAGAACTTCTCTATAGACCTTTTCTTTTGTTGGTTACCAGATGGATAGGTAACTCATGTATCTTCAGCCTCTTTCATTCTATCAGTTCCATTTTCCATCCTTCTCAAGGAATTTGTCATGTTGTCAAGCTTGGAATTTAAGAGAGTTACCTCACTTTGAAGATGAGAGACAGTACATAGAAGTTCCTTCTTTTCATTCTCTAATTCAGCTGTGATCTTTCTCTGATTTTCTTCTGTCTTAAGACTTCCTTCACACCTGACACAAGTATCCTTGTAGAACGCATTTATATCTTAATAGAGCATATTTTCATCACAAGATTCTATTACATTTGCCCATCTGCCAGAGAAATTAGTCACATGTTGGACTGTCCAATACTAGTTTCACCTTCTCACTCATCATCATCAGACCACGATACAGAAAGGCCCTTTTTCTGTTTGTTGAGGAAGGTGGGACATTCTGTCTTAATGTGACCATAACCTTCACAGTCAAAACATTGAATTCCTTTGATTTGATTGGACTTCTCTTCAGTGCTAGTATCTTTCTGTGAATCATAGTTATTACTGATGTCACGTGAGATGTTCTTGACATTTGGTATTCCCCTCCTGTCCATTCTCTTTAGAATTCTATTGAATTTCTTCCTAAGTAACACAATGGTATTTGATAATCCTTCCTTAGTATCTAGATCATCCTGACTCTCTTCATCTTTAGCATTGTATACAAAATCTATGCTCCTGTTCTTCTTTCCATATTTGTCACTATTAGCTTATTCAAATGTTTGAAGTGACCCAACAAGTTCATCAACTCTCATGTTGCTTATGTCTTGAGCTTCTTCAATAGTTGTCACCTTCATGTCAAATTTTCTAGGCAGAGACCTGAGAATCTTCCTAAAAAGATTTTTCTCCTGACATCTTCTCCCCTAATGCACTGGAAGAATTTGTTATTTCAAGAATATTCATGTCAAAGTCCTGAATGCTCTCATTATCCTTCATCTTCATATTCTCAAATCTGGCAGCGAGAAGCTAAAGCCTTGACATATTCACTTTAGATCTACCTTCATGAATTTTTATGAGGATTTCCCAAGCATCTTTAGCAATAATACATGTATTGATTGACCTGAAAACATTATTGTCCACTCCATTGAATAGAGCATTCAAGGCTTTGGAGTTTCCAAGAGCTAATTCATCTCCCTTTTTGGATAGGTCTTCTTCTGGCTTCAAGGATTCATTCCCATCTTTATCCTTCACAACAGGATGACTCCATCCTTTCAAAATAGTCTTCCAAGATTTGATGTCCATGGATATCAAAGAGACTATCATTCTAACCTCTCAATAGTCATAGTTCGCACCATCTAACAATGGTGGTCTGTTATTGTATCCTCCTTCCTTGTCTATAGTACCAAAACATATCTTCCCTAGAGCTCACCCAAAAACTGAACAGGGTGCCTGCTCTGATGCCATTTGAAACTCTGGAACTTACAACTAGATGTCCAGACAGATGTCCCAACACGAAAACACAATGTCACGATAGATGTTAAGACATCATATACGGAGAGAAAACTTTTACCAAATCAATAATTATGCAGAAGTAAATAGTAGAAGGTAAAAGACACAATCAATTGTTAACCCAGTTCGCTGCAACTCACTTACTCTGGGGGTTACCATGCCAAGAAGAAAATTCAGTATGATTGTATTAGTTCAAAGCTAAACAACCCTAGTTTACAACTTATTGCCTAATCTATACGTTGTGCAACTTCTACCTAGGACACCCCTAGATATGAGATACCCCTCTCACTTCCCTCAATCACACCCTTGTGATTGTTAACAGCAAAAACGATTGATAGAATACATACTCCCAATTACTCATATTACACTCTTGTTTAAAAGCTCGTGAGTTAATCACAATGAACAATAAGTCAAACTCGATGCATCATAAGATACATGAGTGACATACACAAAAACAATACTCTAAAAATACTCTAAAAACCCTAAGACTCTTGTAACAATAATTCTCCTTAATTTTTTCATGTCTTGACTTAGGTTTAGTCTTCTCTTTTCATAAGTCAGTACAACTATTGGGCTTGGATATTCAATCTGGCTATAACTTTCTGCAGATCAAATCATATCATATCAAATCTTCAAATTCAAGGCACAAGGTTTTAACATCCAATCAATCAAATAAAATATTATATTATCTCTTCATATTTGAAACAAATCTTCAGAGAATCCAACCTTCAATGCACAGCTTGATTCACAAATAACAAAATAAATCTTCTGGAACAATAGTAACTGATCTTCCAGAAATAGAAACAACTCAGGCTGCAACAGCGTAGCAACATGTTTGTGACATCTTGTTGAACACATTATTTTACCTAAATGCAGCCAATAAATCAAACCCTAACACCTTCCACTTTTTGTGCTTGATAATCGATTACATGATTTAATTTATCGATTATCAGCCTTAAATAGCCCATGAAATATTTCCATATTATAGTAACATTTTGTTCTATAAATATATGGCTCATTTCTTGATTCTAAAACACCAGAAAATGTATTCAAAATACCTTTGTTTCATTCTTTTTTCTCTTTATGTTCTTACTTTTGCGTTAGTGCTTTTGAGAGTGAAGTTTTATATCTGTGAGATGTTCGGATCTAGTGTATGGGCATTATTGTAAATTCTTCTTACTGAAAAATTTATTTTTGTTGTGAGATAAACCATTTGAAAATATTTTGTTTGGTTGTTGAGATAAATCAGCTAAAACCTTTGTTTTGTTGGGGAGGTCTGTATGATTAAAACTCTTAATAGGTTTGTGAGCTTAGCCTGGTATTTAAAGCTCTTGTTTTGGTTTGATATTTTCTTAATGGTAAAATATCTTAGTTGAGAGGTCTTAATTGTTAAAGCTTTGTGTTTGTTTGGGAAGTTATCTATTGTAAAACTTCAATTCTTGTGTCAGGAGGTTTGTGGGAAAACCCTATCAAAAGCTCATATCATCGTAGAAACTCACAAAAAGGAACTCTTGGGTAAAGAGTAGGGCAGTTCATTTGAACATACCTATATAAATCTTGGGTGATTTTCTATCTTCCCTTAACTCTTTACTTTTCATTTATTTATGTTCGTTGCATTTCGGTCTATCTAATTTTTTTGTTTTGCATTGATTTTATCTTGCTTGTTTTACAAGTTATTCTATAATATCCACAATTTATCTATACAATATGATGGAGCAAAAAATACATAAATAACACAATCAATTGGTAACCCATTTCGATGAAACCTGCACTTACGTCTAGAGGATTGGCTTCCAACCCAAGAAAGGAAATTCACTATTAGTAGCTTAGTACAATTAGTCTTACAAGCAACAACAACCTATATGTTATTAAATGCCTTTTCATAACAATTCCCAATGAATTTCTATTTAGGACTCCCCTTATCTCAAACACTCTCCCTTTATCTCAAAATATGAGACACCCTCTCCCTTTATCTCAAACACTAACCCCTAGGGTTTGGACTTCAACCACTAAACCCTAGTGATCAACTTTAATTAACAAAATGAGTGATGTTGAATTTTACAAATAAGATGAAGATGTTTGTAGATAACAAGTCAACTATCGATCTAGCCAATCATCCTATGTCATGGAAGGAACAAACTCGTAGAAATGAGGTATCATTTCATCAGGGATCAAGTAAATAAAGGAAAACTTGAACTTAAGTATTGCAAGTCAGAACTGCAACTAGCTAATATACTCACCAAGCCATTGAAGAAAGTCATGTTTGATGAGTTAAATAGAAACATCAGGATGAGAAGCCTTATAAACATGAATTAGGGGATGTGTTACAAACTAGTAATTCATTGTTTCAATAGACAATTTTGTGTTCGACAATGTGGTGTTCGACCTAGTCGAACTAGATGTAGACTACAGATTTGAACTTAATTGAGTTGAGTTAGTTGTATTCGACAAAATCGAATACAACATATAATTGTAGTGTCGAAACATGTTAGCATGTATCCTACGGAATTAATTATGTCATTAATAAGTCAAGTGTAACAGTTGCCTATAAACAAACATGTTATGATGTAAATCAAATTAACAATTTTATAAAATAAATCCCCAACTCTAATTGTTCCAATAGTTCCCACGATTGGTTTTTCTTCTTTCTTAAGCTGGAATATATTTTGATGTGGATTCAGTGTTATCCTTGTCTTTACCCAAACAATAATAGACGCTATAATGTCAATTTGACTAAAATGAATCGTTACCTTTATGGATAAAATCTAAAATGTCTAGCTAAGAAAAAGTATCACCATATTTGTTGTGTTCTTGAAAGACTTTGAGAAATACTAACCAAGTGAAATGACTAAATTGTTGTTTTTCTAGAATATTTTTCTCTCTTGTATTCCATATTCTTCTTATTTATTTATTTTTTTTATTTTTTTATAAATACATCTTATAATATTCTTCTTGTAATTCATCGTAACATTTTTTCAATTATAGTAAATCAGAGAACTACTCTCTCTCTCTCTCTCTCTCTCCCAAATTTATTACTTCATACGTTGCTTTTTAAGTGTTGTTTTAGAAGATTTTTTTTCTTATTTAAGTGTCATTTTTATAGTTTAATATCATAATTTGTCAATTATACTCTTATTTTCTCAATAACTTCACGTCACATTTTTCATAAAATTAATTATTTTCTTAATTAGTTATTGGAAAAAGAGAGAATGTATGATTGAATTTATTTAAAAAGATAAAATAAATAAAGGTATAATAGAAAAAATAACTTTAACAATATATTATGTTAGTTGATGAGTTTTATGCTAAAATGACTCTTAAAAAAACAGAGTGAGTAACAATGTTTGACACATTAATTTTGTTTGCAACCACTATTTTGATTCATTATTTTTTTCCGTATGTATGACACATTCTGTCAATTTGTACAACAAATAGAAATAGATTTTTGTTGATATCTACTTAATATAAATCTAAGGTTGTCATGATGACAACCCTAGACAAAACCCTAGCAAAAAGATGATGTGTCATTCTCACAAAATTTCTCAAATAAAAGATATTACTAAAATTGATAACAATTATCGTTATAAAACTCTATATTATTTAAACTTTAATTCAAAAAATAAAAAATTAGTTTCATTTTAATAATCACTAAAATTATAGCTCATACACTACAATAATATTAAAAAATAAAAATAATTTTTATATAAACAATTTATAATAGAGAAGAAATTAAAAAAAATTATAACATAATTATATTTTCTTTATAAAACTCTATATTATTTTAACTTTAATTCAAAAAATAAAAAATTAATTTCATTTTAATAATCACTAAAATTATAACTAATATACTATAATAATATTAAAAAAAATAGAAATAATTTTTCTAGAAATTTTTTTATCGAAATAATTTATATATAAACAATTTATAAACATTAGTTTCATTTTAATAATCACTAACATTATAGCTCATACGCTACAATAATATTAAAAAAGTATATTATTTTTATAGAAATAACTTTTAAATAAACAACTTATAATAGAGAAGAAATTAAAAATATATATAAGTAAAATTTTAATATATATTCTACAAAATTATTGTGCTTTCCTCGATAAAAAAATGAATAATTCAGATTTAAAAAATATTATATCAAAGACTCTTACAAATTTATAATATTACGTCTTTATTACCTAATAGGTCAAAAAAATATCCCTCAAGTAAAAAATAGAATAAAACATAATTATATTTTCTTTATAAAACTCTATATTATTTTAACTTTAATTCAAAAAAAAATTAACTTCATTTTAATAATCACTAAAATTATAACTAATACACTACAATAATATTAAAAAAATAGAAATAATTTCTATAGAAATAATTTTGATCGAAATTTTTTTTATATAAACAGTTTATAATAGAGAATAAAATTTTAATATATATTCTACAAAATTATTGTGCTTTCCTCGATAAAAAAAATGAATAATTAAGATATAAAAAATATTATATCAAAGACTCTTACAAATTTATAATATTACGTCTTTTTTACTTAATAGGTCAAAAAAATATCTCTCAAATAAAAAATAGAATAAAATATATATGAGAGTATAATATCTCTTATATTTTTTATTTTTAAAGTGAATATCTTTTTTTAATATTTTCCTTAACTAACCTCATTTTTATAACTTTAACTCTCAGCATTTTTTATTTCATTTTCTTTAACTCTCATTTAAATGGTTATTGAAATTTTAATTAATATGTATTGTATTTATAATAATGAACAGAAATTAAAAGTTAAAATTAAATGTATTAATATATATTATATAACAAAAATTAGAAAGAAACATAATGAAGTAAAACTAAAATGATTTGCTATTTTATAGAATTTATTATTTAATAAAGTGTATTTTAATATATTTATATTTTGAGAATATATAATACTTAATTTTATATATTTATAATTTTTATCTATCTACTTCTACTTAATCTAAATTCAAAGTTGTCATGATTACAACCTTGAACACAACTCTAACCTTAATACTTATAAGGTATAATTTTAGATTTTACAGATTTTATATACCACTATTTTTTCTAGCAATATTATCAAAATCATCTTTAGCAATATTATATTAATGTATTCTCTAAAATAAAAAACAACTATTGATAAGCTATGAGTTGCGATTTTTTAGTCCCATTACTTGAAAAGTTATGAGTTACACCACATTAATTATCTTTCAATCATTATTTATAACTGTTATAGTTATAACTTTCTATCATTATTTATATTAATTTATTTTTATTTTTCATACCAACCACACTAATTTTTTTAATTAATAAAAATCAGTGTAATGGCGATTTCCGGCACCTTGGCGATTTCCGGCGTGCACACTTAGGGTTCTTATTTTTCTGATTGGCACCTGTGTGAAGGACCTCCGGTCAGGTTTAAAATCCTAGCTTTTGAGTTTAGGGACCAACCGGTGGAACAACACGCGTGGTACTGATCTTTCTCACCTTCGGAGATGACTCGGGGTAGAGGATGGCCGAAGAGAGCGGCGGCTTCCCCCTCGACCATACCCTTGAACTCAGGGGGTCCAACGGCTACGACAGCTGCAACTAGTCCAACAGAGACACTAGCTGAGGAGAAACCAGATGAGAACAAAGAGGAAGAGCTTATTTCCAAATCCTGGTGGAAAATCCAAAGCTTGATAACAAGGAAGATAGTGAAACTAAAAAGAAATTATGGGTGGATGTGATTAGTGGTAATAGGTTACCGGCTAATGGAATGACAATTGATTTTGTTCCTCCAAGAATCATCGATGGCGAAGCAGAAGTGGAAATTGTGGAAGAGGATACTGATTTAGAAGCACTATTTTGAGACTCAGCCCTTATAATGTATGCTTTTGGGAAGGACCTAAGTATGAATGTTGTCAAGACCTACATGAGTAAATTCTAGAATTTTGTTCAGTTACCAAACATGTTTTTCCATGATGAAGGATATTTCCTTTTGAAGTTTCACTCACACAATGACAGGGACCAAGTGCTTAGCAGCGGACCATATACCATCCATGGAGTGCCTATGATACTTAGGGAATGGACAAAGGATTTTGATTTCAAAAGGGATATGTTGCGTACCATACCAGTTTGGATTAAATTACCAAATCTGCCTCTTTGCCTATGGGGTCCAAAGAGTCTTGGTAAGATTGGTAGCGCCATTGACACACCCCTCTATACGGATGAATGTACTGCTGAGAAGTTTCGTGTCTCATATGCCCGCATCCTTGTGGAAATTGACATCACCACCAAGCAAAAGGAGGTCATTAGAATAAAGAAGGAAGATGGTCAAATCCTAATGCAGCCTATTGAAATGGAATGGAAACCGAAATATTGTGACAGATGCAAGAAAGTAAGATATCAATGCACTGATGAACCCCCAAAGAAGAAATGCAGAGGAACAAAAGCTGCAGCCAGAGAAAGTGGATGACCCTAAATCATCTGAAAAATGGACTCAGGTTAAAGGAAGGGTAAACCTCATGGTAAGAGCCCTATCCATGTTGAGGAAAGTTTCTGCAATAACAGTTTTGATTCACTTAGGTCTTGGATGGAACCTATAGTGAATTTGGACCCCCCGATATGATAGTATCCTGGAATGTTAGGGGCATGAATAAGATCGGTAAGTGCAAAGAGGTTAGCTCCCGCCTCAATAGTTTGCACCCCGAGTTGGCTATTTTAGTTGAAACTAGAATTAAAGAGCATAAAGCTGAGAGCATTAGGAAGCATTTTAACAGTTCCTGGACCTTTTGTGATAATTACAGGAACCACCATAATGGGAGAATTTGGCTGCTTTACGATTCAACCAGAATTGAGGTTAAGCTTGTAAACAGCACATCTCAACTTCTGCACAGTGGTGTGCATAACCTTGATGGGAGTCTTAAATTTTGGTGCACGGGTGTTTATGCTATGAACACCCTCATGGAGAGAAAAACCTTATGGAAAGACATTGCTCAACACAAACCTCCAGCTGGTGAACCTTAGATTATAGTTGGAGATTTTAACAATGTTCTTAGACCGAATGATAGAATTGGTGGCCACCATGTCATGGAATCTGAATATTGTGATTTAGTGAACATGATGGAGCAGCTTGACCTTCATGAAAAAGAGACTAGTGGTGACCATTTTACTTGGTCAAATAAGCATTCTACTGGCACTATATATATATATTCCAGAATCGATCGTCTTATTGGCAACTTGACCTGGCACCAGCATAATACAAACTCCACGCTTCACATCATGGAACCAGGGGTCTCAGATCATTCTCTTCTGTACCTCCAGAATTCTGTGCAGCCAGTCCCGAAACGTGAGCAATTTAAATTCCCTAATTTGTTGACTAAAGCAGATGGCTTTCTTGGCTGTGTGAATGATAGTTGGAAACTCCCCATTGAGGGTAGAGCAATGTACAGATTCTGGAAAAAGCTTCAGCGGCTTCAAAAGCCTATCAAAACGTTGAGCCTCCCTTACAAGGTCATTAAGGAACAGATCATTAAAGCAAGACTCGACCTTTCCAAAGCTCAAGCTGATCTGTTAAATGATAGAATGAACCCCTATCTCATTGAAACTGTCAAGCACTACACTGAAGACATCATCAAGCTTAACCAAATGGAAGAGGAGATGCTGATTCAAAGATCCAAAATAGATTGGATTAGTATGGGGGATGGAAACAGTACCTTTTTTCATGCAACTCTCAAAGCCAAGACTAAACAAACTCATATTGCAGCCTTGTGTAAAGAGAATGGCCAAACTATTTACCAGCAGCAGGAGATTAAGAATGAGATCCTCGATTTCTATGGAAAACTTGTTGGTTCGTCTGCTGATAGCCTCCAAGGTATCGATATTGAGGCTATGCGTAGTGGAGTTCAGCTCACGCAGGAACAACGTGACTGCTTGACTGGACCTGTCACGGAAGAGGAAGTTTTTAACAGTCTGAAGGGTATTAAGGATACCACTGCCCCAGGTTATGATGGATATAGTGCTAAGTTTTACAAATCCAATTGGCCTATTATCAAGCATGATCTGATTAAAGCAGTTAGGGAGTTCTTCATTGAAGAGAAAATGTACAAGGCCATTAATACCTCTATTGTCACACTTATCCCTAAAAGCCCTAATGCTAGAATGGTGAAAGACTACCGGCCTATCTCTTGCTGCACAATCATCTACAAAATCATTTCAAGAATTATGACGACGCGTCTTGGAAGAATCATTGGAAAAATAGTGCATAATAGTCAGACTGCTTTTATACCAGGTAACAGGATGCAAGATAACATTCTCTTAGCCTACGAATTGTTCATGGGTTACAGTAGGAAAAATGGCCCTCCTAGAGTAATGGTTCAGATCGATCTCCAAAAAGCGTATGACTCGGTCGAGTGGAGTGTTGTGGAAACTATCCTTTACGAGATGAGCTTTCCTCACAAGTTCATTCGCTTAGTTATGCTTACGATAAAAACTGTTTCTTATAGATATAATGTCAATGGGGAACATACGGATATTCTGGTTGCGAAACGCGGTCTCCGACAAGGAGATCCTCTTTCTCCCATGCTTTTTGTGTTGGTCATGGATTACTTATATAGAGTACTCCAGAAGCTTCAGTGTAATCCAAACTTTAAATTCCATTCTAAGTGCGACAAGATGGGAATTATCAACCTCAGTTTTGCTGACGATTTGCTTCTCTTTTCTCGAGGTGATCCTATCTCTATTCAGCTCCTTATGCAAGCTTTTGCTAACTTTACTGAGTCGACCGGCTTGGCAGCTAATCCGTTGAAGTGCAGAATATATTATGGTAATGTACCTACTACTGATAAGGAGAGGATCTTCCATATTACTACCTTCCAAGAAGGGGCTCTTCCGTTCAGGTACCTTGGTATCCCGTTAACGAGCAAGAAACTCTCCATAGCCCACTGTTTGGTCCTAGTTGAGAAACTAGTTGCTCGCATCCGACATTGGAGTACACGGCTCCTTAGTTTTGCAGGGAGACTAGAGCTGATTAAAAGTATCCTTTTCTCCATTTCTAATTTTTGGCTGCAAAGTATCCCTCTTCCAAAGAAGATCATCAATATGGTGGAAAACATTTGCCGTTCCTTCCTCTGGTCTGGTGGTGACACTATCCATCGTAAGACGCCTATTGCATGGGAGCAGACTTGCAAGCCGGTGAATAAAGGTGGGCTGAATATTATTTCCTTGGAGAATTGGGGTACTGTCCAAGTTCTTAAGCTGCTCTGGAATATTTGTCAGAAAACTGATAGCCTTTGGGTGAAATGGATACACTGTTATTATTTGAAGGATGAAGATACCATGAATGTCCCTATTTGGAGTAACTGTTCCTGGATTCTTAAGTGTATCCTTAATAGTAGACAAAGGGCTGAATCTCTGCATAGCTGGACATATTCGATTCAACACGGAAAGTTTCATAGCAAGAAGATTTATCATGAGCTGACCACAGAATTTCCTGATGTTCAATGGAAGAAAATATTCTTTAATAACAGGGCCAGGCCACGGGCTAAATTTACTCTGTGGATGGCATGTCACAAAAAATTGCCCATAAAAGAAAGATTGTACAGGTTTGGTCTTCTTGACTCTAGTGTGTGTAGTTGCTGCAATGAGACTGAAATGTTGAATCATATATTCTTCTCCTGTAAAACTTTCTATGATATTTGGGCTTATGTGCTTGACTGGCTGGGCTTGAACCATACCCCGAATAATTGGGATGAGGAAATTCAGTGGATTCTTCATGTGAGTAAGGGCAAAGGTAGTAAGGCTGAAGTGCTTAAATATGTGTTTACGGAGACAATCTATGAATCGTGGTTGTATAGAAATCAGCTCTGTTTTGGTCCTTCCATAGCTAGTGATACCATTAGAAAAAAAATTATTGGTTTTATCACATACAGGTGCTGGATGAAGAGTAAACTTAGAAACTACATAGCTAGGATTATGCTTCCTAAATAGTTTTCTTGTTTATTAGTGGTTGGATCTTTTAGATCGCCTTTGTTATCATCTGTTTTTGGTTAATGGAATAAAGTATATCATTTCCCAAAAAAAAAAAACTCAGTGTAATTAATTCATTAAAATAAATTAAAAGAGAAGTTACTCATTAGTGAGAAGTTACAACTCATCCACTTTCCAAACATATGTATCACCCCATCTCTATCAGTTTATATATGAAAATATGAAAGTTGAAGTCAATTCTAAATTATTCTTTTTTTCACAATACAATTATCATTATCAATTCTATGTGGAGAATAAATATGACATGGATAAAGGTTTTGTAATGAAATTAAGGTATTTTTAAATTATATTATTGATATAATTTTTTTTTACAATTTATTACATTTTTAAACTTTTATGATGTTGAATTATATTTTTTGTATTATGAATCAACCTGTCATGGATGAAGGATTTTAACATGAATATAAAGTATTTTTTACATTTTTGAATTTCTCTATTTTATCAATATAGTATATTATTCAATTTTTCTTCTTCTATTTTTTGTTTATATTTTTTGTATTAGGAAACAACATGCTATGGATGAATTTTTACATTAAATTAATTTATTAATTTTTTTATATTAGGAATCATCATGCCATGGATGAAGAATTTCTACATAAAATTAAGGTATTTTAACATTTAAATTTTTTTTCTATTTTATCAATTTATCATATTATTCAATTTTTCTTCTTCTATTATTTGTTTTTTTATTAGGAACCAAAATGCCATGGATTCTATAGAGAATTTATACGTGAAACTAAAGGTATTTTTTAATTATTTTGCTGAACTTTTGTATTTTATCAAATTACTATATTGTTAAATTTTTAACTTATTTTTAATTAACTATAATATAATTGTTTGTTGGCTTACATGTTTTTAATACTTTATAATTTTCTCTAACTTTTTATAGTTAAATATGTTGTAGATTTATTTAGTCAATTTGTAAGTGATGATACTTATATTAGATTAGAGATTTGACAAATTTATCATTTTACTTATTTGTAATTGTATTAACATTGCAAATTTCCTATATAGTTGTTTACATAATTAAGAACCATGTATAAATATCATTGTCTTTTTTTTTCTATGAAATCGATATATGAATTTTTTGATATACACGTGATAGTTTATTTCTAAATTTAAATAAGAAAAAATATTTTATTTATATTTTAACTTTATTTTTTTTAAAAAAATAGTGACTTTTATTTGTTTAGAATCATAAACACTACATAGATCAATTAAATAATATATTTTGTAAAAATAATTTATATATTCTTATAATTAACGCAACACATTAAAATTCAAAATGCATAACTCTAAAAAATATTAATATTTTAATATTTTAACTTTATTTTTAATTTTAATATTATTCTAATTCTAATTGTAATAATATGTTTTAGTGGAAATTATTGTAAATATATAAAAATCTCTTTTCTATTCCATAATCACCTATAACTTTTCATTTTTTACTTTTTTTCTATCTTTTTAACTCTTTAATAAAGGTGACATAAAAATACTATTTTAATGTAATATTTTATTTTTGTTTATCGGTTACTATATTTTATTAATTGGTATAATAAAACTTTTATAAAATGATAGGTCATAATAATAACATTAATAATAGTATATGATAACTGTTATAAAATATTGTTTTTTTTTTTTTGTATTTTTGCACACCTTTATAACCACCTTTAATCCTACCTTCATTATTTACTTACTCTTTTTCTATCCATTTCACCTATTCGTTCTTTTCTATAATTTTTCACAATTGGTAGCAATTGATAACAAATTGTAAGTCACTTAATTTAAATATGATTTACTCACAAACATACAGCGAATGAAATAGATGCGTTGACAAATCGAAAATACATATTCCACAAAAGTTTACATGATGGAACAAATTACCACATTTTATTTGGAAGAATTTATCAAGAACCATTTTGACCTCCCAAATTTAGATTTTTCTTAATTTTAATTTATCTTTTCAGCTTTTATTTGTTTTGTATTGTTTTTGTCATTTATTTTATTTATTCTTTCATTTGTTAATTTAGTGGGTTAGGTCTTACCCCCCATAATTATAATTTCTTTCCGGTTAATTTAGATTGGAATTATAATTAAATAAGATTGTATATTTTGTTGATAATAATATGTGATTGAATTTATTTTTAATTTAAATCCAATTGAAAAAATGACAACGACTCATGAAAATGTTGATATGGTGTAAATTAATTTAATAAATAAAAAGTTATATTAATAAATTCATAGTATCGAATATGTTTGTAATATATTTATATCAAAGATTATATATATATATATATATATATATATATATATATATATATATATATATATATATATATATATAAAATATATATATATATATATATATATATATATATATATATATATATATATATTAAACTATAAAATTATTGTTAACTTTTTAAATAAAAAATAAACTCAATATAAAATATCAATGCAAATATATTTTATATTTATCCATAACAATTTATTAAAACGTATCCGCGCATCGCGCGGGTAGCCGTCTAATTTCTTGTAAATGATGCTATGAAATAATTATCTCTAAAATTGTATTATTACTTTTTTTATAGCTGTCATAAGAAAAATATAGATGATTGTTGATTAATTTCATCAATAATAAATTCAAGAAACTCAATAGTACTACATACGAGTCTATATAAAAATATAAAAGTAACAAACAATAATTAACTCCTAACTAAACATTAATATCTAATCTAAATTTGTTGTTGTTTACTCATATGCATGCATGTGCAAGAGCATCATAACAAATTCAAAAAGGGTTACGAGGTTGGTGGTAAGGATTTATAATTATTCAAATTCAAATTTCAGATTGCTTTAGCTCCAAGAAGACTGAATTTTTAATACACAACTTAAAGTCATAAAGTTATTGAAGCATCTATTGTTTGTTTATTTATCTTATGTTGTATACAAAGCAATCACTGATGATTAGGTTGAAGCACCTTTATTCAGACAAGTTTATACATTTCTTTTAAAAAAGAAAATATATTAGTCAAACTAACTAAAAAAACTTTCATGTCTCATAATGATGACCCTACTTTCTATGAATATTTATACTATTAGTATTTATCTCAAATTTGAATGGTCATAGGTTATACAACAATGTTGCAATATTTTTGGACATGACTAAAGTATCAACTTTATTTTACAGGCTCGTAAGTACATATAGGTTATGATTAATTTGCCACACTTTGTAGTTGTGCTTAATTTATCAATGAGGATGGAAGGAAGATAGATATTGGTGGTACTTGGAAATTGGATGAGTTAGCAATAAAGGAACACATGATTACATTAAATTATCTTTAATTGGGATTGATTTATAAAATAATTTTTTAAAAATTGTTTGTCAAGACACACCTTTTTATAGATATAATTCTAACACCATTCAACCCACAATAATTTTAGATTTACAAGCCAATTAGGTGTGACTTTTTTTTTTATGTTATGAAAAAAAATGGATCTGAATTTGTTAATTTTTTTTTTTTCGGAAATTCTTCTGATTAAATTTATGTGTATGTAGAGTATAGAGAGTTTCATTATTTTAGGAAATTTCTTTACCCACCTCCTAATTTTCTTGGCCACCTCCGGTGAATTTACTAAAATATCTCTAGTTTCGGAAGTTCATTTCCGAAAACGTACTTTTTGTGAAAAAAATGTGTTTTCGGAAATGTATCTCCGAAAAGGTGTTTTTTTTAATATAAAATATTGATTTCGGAGATGCATCTTCGAAATAAAGTTGTTTTTCAGAAAATTGGTGTCTTCGGAAGTTCATCTCCGAATTCACTCCCCCTTGGATGAATTCGGAAATGTACTTCCGAAATAAGGTCTGGACAGAAGAAAAATATCAAACAAGAACGATTCGCTTTATTTAATCGGATGAAGATTACATCGATCACATTACACAAGATTAAAGTTACATATTGTTAAACACGGGTAGGTGGGGATGAGTCAACATTTTGATAACGTCGTCCACCGATCTTTGAAGTTTCGCGTCCAACTCGATCGGGCCCTTCGAAGAAAATTAGTCGAACGTTGTCCACAAAACCGCTAAATCTTCGTCGTTCTTGATCTCAAAAGGTGTGAACTTAATGTCTCCCTCGTCGTTAAGCGATGGCGAGCGGTACTCGAGCTTGACAACCTTTCGATTCTCGGGATAGTGCAAAAGCGTGTTCAGCGACGTTATCAACTCCGCAAACGGCGTGTCGCGCGAGAAGCGAAATTGGAACGGCATCAGGTAGCCGGTTTCAAAGTAGACGAATGCTAGGTGGGGGTAGGTTTGTCTCATTTGTGTTTTGTGGTGTGAAGAGGATGAAGAA
Organism: Vicia villosa; assembly: GCF_029867415.1. Lineage (NCBI taxonomy): Eukaryota > Viridiplantae > Streptophyta > Magnoliopsida > Fabales > Fabaceae > Vicia > Vicia villosa. The sequence continues at coordinate 664,686 of NW_026705205.1, read as the reverse complement.
GAGTGTGTTGTATTTATAGACTTATTGGAGCAATGATGGCCCAACAAACCTTATCCTGGTTCAGTGGACATTTCGGAAATGAACTTCCGAAAATTGGAGGCAGACTAGCATATTTCGGAAGTTCATTTTCGAATTATGTAGAAAACAGAACTAAATTTTGCATTTTGTTGATTGCTTAGTGTTTTGTGTAAAAATTACAAAAGGAATTCAAAATACACATAAATTAGCCATTGATGATATAAAACATACTTATATTATATATGTATTGAATCGGTCCGATTTTACATGATAATCAACAATACATACAAAAATGGTGATTACAAACAAAAAACGATCCGGAACAAACTAAAATTCACCGAACCAATCGGTGGATCCTAAGTCCAAAATAGGTATGTTCTTCGACCGCTCTCTATTTTGCTCGCGCTCTTGGCTCATCAATTCTTCAAACTCCGCCATTCTTGAAATGAAAGGATCCGGCCAAGTCTCCGCCTCATTTGAATGATGCGCCGTCCATTGACAAGAAGTAGCCGGTATAGGACACCCCGGTTTCAAAAACACTTGGACGAAGTGCCGCGATCGTAGATACCTGATGCATATGATCCGGCTCGACGCGTCCAATGGCGGTCGACTATGAAGTGGAAAGAAAGTCTCACTTAGTCCAAACCTCGTCAAATCGATACATACCATATCATATGCACTTGCTATTAGATGACCCATATCGGGGAATGACATCCACTTCGAAACCGGAGCGATACCGATAAGTGATGGAACAAGTGAATCATGAATTTTCGCAAACTTTTCTTGATTTTCATATAGTCGGCCGTAGATGTCCCGATACGAAGTCAACTCCGCAATAAGTTCCCGTCGGAATAAAGTGTGATTATTTTCCCCTTTACCGAGCAAACCCGCAACGGCCTGATATCCACAATTGTCGTCGCCTCCAACATCAACGATGTTATCGATATATTTGTGCATAAAAAGTGGCATCTCATCAATGTAGACAATGGGTGATTTTTTGATCGGTGGTGTGCGAGGTGGCTTCGAAATACGGGCTCCTTTGTTACCACTACACTTGGACTTCGGTGTCGGTGAATCCGGGAACGATGCATCAACATGCTCAAAATAGGAAGGAGATCGTTTTGTTGACGTGTCATCTTGTGTAATTTTGGACTTTTTCGGTGCACCTTTCGTTTTAACCGGTTGAGATGGCGGTTTCAAGTCGGTGGTCTCCGGAAATGCAATTTTTCGTAATTGTTCTTTAATGTGCATTTTCGTTGTGTCATCCGCATTAGCAAACTTCTCCAGTATCACTTCCAACTCGTCGGAGATGGTGATTTTGGAGTCATTTTCTTTCGGCGGGTCAAAATCATCAAAACGAAGCTTCTTCCAATGGTCGGCTACCTCATCCATGCGTATTGGTGAATTCAACTTCTTCTTTTTTGCAAGTATACAAGCACATGGAAGGTCGTATGTCTTTCTAATGGTACACCCACATAAAGAACTATCCGGCCCCGTGATCTCCGACCGCTTCGTTTCATGAAACAAAAAATTCAAACCCGATCGGGATATGTTGTAAATCAATTGGGAGAATAAAATTTGGCCCTTATACCGGTGTTCCATAACCGTCTTGCTCCGACCAAACGATGTTTGAATTTCATTGTGTTGATTTTCAAGCATTTGGTTCACGGTGTCCCATCCCCGACACAAATTTCCCTTGCTATCACCCAACCACCTCTTGAAGACCGCATGTGCGGATTCAACTCGGTTAGTCGTGGTGCAACCAAGATGTCTAACTCGATTTGTCCAAACGCACACGACTTTTTCTCTAACTTTGTCAAGAATGGTGGATTCGACGTAATGACAAAAAGTCTTAATGGAACCACACAAAGACCTAAAGTGTACCAATTTCTCGGTATACACCTCTTCGGAGTATGCATCCAAAATTTCCCTCCATGCCGCCATCATCCTATCAACCACAACACCGGCTTTGATTACTTTACCATTTTCATCCGGCCTATCTTTTGTCCCAACCGCGGGTTTCAACTTACTTCTCACGTTGCAAGTTATGTGATACCGGCAAAATAACACGGTCGATGTCGGGAAGACGGTATCGACCGCATTCATCAAAGCATTGTCCCGGTCGGTGACAATGACGTTTGGAATACACTTTTGATCAACTAACAAAGACTTGCATATGCCTAAATCCCATGTAAAGTTTTCTTCTTTTTCACACTCCAAAAAAGCAAACCCGACCGAATAAGTCTTGTCCGTCGAGGTCACACCCACTATCTCTAGAAGAGGAAGCCTATATTTGTTTGTCTTGTACGTCGAATCCATGATAAGAACGGTTGGAAATGTGTTGAATAATTTGATACTTTCGGGATGAGTCCAAAAAATATCACGCACCGTAACTTTGTCCTCGGACGTTCGGAAGCTTGACACATATTTGTTATCACCCAATAGTTTCAAAAGTTGTTGCATTTCTGACCGAAGGCCCATTTTCAAAACTTTGAGATTGTGTCGTTCATTGTAAACTTGCTTGATATTTGAAACGATATCCGGTTTTTTACGCTTCAAGTCGGCAAGTATGTTGCGAGGCGCCACTTTGACTATCGTTAAATCCGAAACCACATTCTTCTCTTCGCGGGAGAAACGACACGCCATTGGATGTCCATGTAACTTGGCCTCCAAGGCATGATTATGAATTCCACAAATTACGGTTAAACGCCACAAATCATCGACCCTCCGAGTCGCGCGCAACTTAAACGGACACCCACACTTTCTCGATCCCGTGTCTTCGTGTTTTAGAACCCGGTTTGATTGTGCATAAATCCCACCCCGTTCGCAATTCAAAACAACGAAAGCTTTCCGCCTACTATTTCCATTGTCGGACCTTAAAATAACAATACCAAATCCAAGTTTACTAGCTTCGTTCCGAACCCAATCAATCAGTTGTTCGCGACTACCGAAGCTCCGATCATTTGTAAATTGTTGCCGAACATCGACCGCATTGATCATAGGATTAACGTCGATAACCGGATCGTTATTAACGTTGACAACTGCCGGAACTACTGCGTCATTGTCTTACACATTGTTGTCCGGATGCACCATACCTAAAATATGCAAAAATTATCAAAATTGGCCAAAACTGTTTTTTTAACTGCCAGGGCATATTTCGGAAGTTCATTTCCGAAATTTGTTAGGTAATATATTTCGGAAATGAACTTCTGAACCATTGCAGGTTCAGCATAAAATTCATCAATCAATGTAGTGAAATAGGGGATGAAATGAGAGATGTTTACCTGAAATTGTAGCTTTCTATGCTCCCTTTAACGTGATCAACGGTTTGAAACTTGATTTTATGACGAAAAATGGATGGAGATTGATTGGGTTTTGGAGAAGTTTTGGAGAAAAATGATGAAATAGTGAAGGAGGGAAAATTGTATATGCAGCAATATTTTCGGAAATGAACTTCCGAAATATTCACGGTTTTGAATTTTTTTTGACTTTGTAAATGCATCTCCGAAAACACCACTTTTTTGGTGTTTTCGGAGATGCATTTCCGAAGTAAAAAAAAAATAAAAAAAAATAACTTCGGAGATGCATCTCTGAAGCAGGGGTAGTTTTGGGATTTCGCTGGGGGTGACCCCCATAGGGAGGTGGGTAAAGAAATTTTCTTATTTTATATCATTTGTCATACTGTGATACACTCAAAGGATAACTGTCATGCACAAAAGAAGCCACTAGTGGAAAAAAAGTGACATGAAAAAGAAAAGAAGGTTTGTTTACATGAACACCCCAAGCTATGGGGAAAGACCATTTAATACAAGACATCATGTACCAACTAGTATATAAATTTTTATCGATTGAGGTTAGTGGAACAAGTCTAGAGGCTCCTCAATCCTTTATCAATTCAAAAAAACAAATTAAGAGGATCGAGAAGCAAATTTTCACAAGACAAGGTATGGAGAGTCTAGGTAAAGAATGATTTATCATTTGTGTCACCCTAAAGTTGTCAAAGAATTTAAAAGTAATTTTCATGTAAATCTATTGAGCTCTAAGAAGTATGACAATGTAATTTTAGGGTGACACAAATGATAAAGGTAAAGAATGAGTTGTTGTAGTTTTAAATAAAGATGGAAAAACCGACTACCTTTTTAAGAATCGAAGAAAAAATTGAAAATTCGATATCTCATTAAAATTGATATTGGTTACACCACTCGTTCTAAGAGTGTTTATACTTTTCAATCTATTTAATTGTTTTCCCCTTTAATTGTTTTAATTGGGTTTGGTATAATCATCAATCTTGTAAACTTTGTTTAAGTAATCAATTTTCATTTATATAAAAAAAATTACAAATTCTTGAAATTCTAGTATATCAGACTCCAAATGTCCTATGACATGTCGGGACATCTGATCTGAACAAAACATATAAGCAATGTATAAACATACATACACAATACTGAAAAGTAAATAACACACCAGAATTGTTAACCCAGTTCAGTGACATCAACACCTACTCCAGGGATACCAAGCCAGGAAGGAAATCCACTATTAGTAGTATCAATTCGAAGCTAAACAACCTCCGGTTTACAACTTCTCACTTAATTCCTACCCAATGCAACTTCTACCTAGAAACCTCCTAGATATGAGAAACCCCTCTCACTTCCAATCACCGCGGTGATGTCTCACAATAACAATCTCAATTACTGATATTGACGGCCCTTTACCTCAATCTTCAATTACAAGAAATACTAGATTAAGAACCTCTTAATCAAGAATATTTGATCTTTCTTAAAAGCTTCTATTAAGAACAATAATAGAGAATTACAACTCTATAACATCATTCCTACTCTCATATCAACATGATATTCGAGAGGCTCACACATACCAACTCTCCTAGAGAGTGGCTTATAGACTCAGCCCTAATAATATGAAACTTTATATTTTCGGCTAGTACCTTTCCTAGGTTACAGTGCTTCTATTTATAACCTTTTTCCCAACTGGATTTGGGCTTCAAATCACAGCATATCAGCTGCTACAAATCAGGAGAAACTTCTGCACAAAAATAGGTCTTCAATCATATCCTTCCTAATTTATCTCCATAATTAGAAAGTACATTTTCTTCTTAATTCTGACTTGAATCTTCTAGACCTTTAAAATTAGTGCCACATAGGATAGCATAATATTCCCAAAATATTTTACATCTGTCAAATTTTGAACCAATCCAACAGCCTAGCCCAAACAGTCACGGTAACGAATGACTCTACATAGGACATCTTGTCTTACATGTTGCTCTAGATGATGAAACATCTCATTTCAACATGTTTCTTCATAAAATAGGACTTCTTTCTCAACCTGTCTTCTCAGCAGGTTAACACATCCTATTTAACATATTGCTGCTAAATTTGTTTTACTAAAATTAATGTCAATCTTAAAAATTGAGAACTAACAATCTCCCCCCTTTGAAATTTTTTGGCTAAAACAAATAAACAAAATACACCTCAGATTACAGCAAAAAAAAACAGCAATCTTCAGAAACTACTGAACACAACAACATAGCAAAATGGAGGACTTCTTCATAATAGCTCCATTGCAGCAAAATCTTAAACATCAAAAAACAACAGCCTCAAGAAAAAGGAGTAGAAAGTCATTTGATGCACACGAGGAGGAAGATAGCTTACACTCCACATCAACCCATGAACCTTTTCTTGCTACTGATGAATGAATCTTCCTCTCAAGTGGCATAAGAGAACTCTCAAGTGGCATAAGAGAAATCTTAAGCAACAACCACTATTCAACCTGTGGCACAAGAAGAGATTGACGACGACTCCGAATTTGATATTGCCTAAACCTGAAGAGTCATTTGTTGTGTATTGTGATGCTTATAAATTGGGCTTAGGAGGTGTGCTTATGCAGAATGATAAAGTAATAGCTTATGCATCGAGACAACTGAGGATTCATGAAAGGAATTATCCTACACATGATTTGAAACTAGTCGCGATGGTATTTGTGTTAAAAATTTAGAGACATTATCTTTATGGTTCTAGATTTGAAGTATTTATCGACCATAAGAGTTTGAAATATTTATTTGACCATAAGGAATTGAATATGAGGCAACGCAGGTGGTTACAATTGTTAAAGGACTATGACTTTGGCTTGAATTACCATCCTGGTAAAGTTAATTTTGTAGCCGATGCTTTGAGTCGGAAGGAATTGCATATGTCAACGATGATGATTAAAGAATTGGAATTAGTTAAACAGTTTAGAGACTTGAGTTTAGTTTGCGAGAGGACACCGCAGAGTGTTAAGTTGGTAATGCTGAAAATTAACACATGAGTTTTTTACTAGAATCAAGAAAGCTCAAAAGTTGGACGTGAAGTTAGTAGATGTGATGGTTGGAGGTAATCAATCAGAAGATGGTGATTTTAAACTGGATGCACAAGATGAACTGAGATTTCACGGTAGAATTTGTCTTCTAGATGATGACGAGATGAAGATGATGATTCTTGAGGAAGGTCATCGAAGTAGTTTGAGTATTCATCTCGGGGCTACTAAGATGTATAAAGATTTGAAGAAGTTATTTTGGTGGTCTCGGTTGAAGCGTGATGTAGCATAATTTGTGTATGAGTGTTTGACTTGTCAGAAGTCAAAAGTCGAACATCAAAGACCTGCAGGACTAATGCAACCGTTAGACGTTCTAGAATGGAAATGGGATAGTATATTGATGGACTTTGTGACGGGGCTGCCTAGTACTCCTAGAGGGTACGATGCGATTTGGGTGATTGTTGAACAGTCGACAAAATCGACTCATTTTATTCCGATCAATATCTGTTTTTCGATAGAAAATTTAGCAGAGATTTATATCTGTGTGATTGTAAAGTTTCATGGTGTTCTGTCAAGTATTGTGTTGGATAGACATCTGAGGTTTACTTCTGAATTTTGGAAAAGTTTGCATGATGCGTTGGGTTCTAAGCTGAGATTGAGTTCGGCGTATCATCTGCAGATAGATGGTCAAACGGAGAGGACTATTCAGTCATTGGAGGACTTGCTGAGAGCTTATGTTCTTAAGTAGTGAGGTTCGTGGGACACCTATCTTCCACTGATAAAATTTACGTACAATAACAATTTTCATTCTAGTATTGGAATGGCTCCTTTTGAAGCTTTGTACGGTCGAAGATGTAAGACTTCGTTGTGTTGGTATGAATCTGGTGAGAGTGTAGTTCTTGGACCATAAATTGTTCAACAGATTACCGAGAAAGTGAAACTGATTCGGGAGAAGATGAAGTCTTCCCAGAGTAGACATAAAATTTACCATGATAAGAGAAGGATAGATCTTGAATTTCAAGCGGGAGACCATGTATTTTTTTAGAGTCACTCTGGTGACAGGTGTGGGTCGTGCTTTGAAGTCGAGGAAGTTGACACATCGGTTTATCGGTCCATATCAGATTTTTGAGAAAGTGGGAGTTGTGGCATATAGAGTGGCTTTACCGTCCTATCTTTCGAATTTGCATGATGTGTTTCATGTTTCGTAACTCTGAAAGTATATTTCCTATCCTTCTCGTGTGATTACGATGGACGATGTGCAAGTAAGAAATAACCTTACAGTTGAGATAGTACCTGTACGAATCGAGGATCGTGAGGTAAAGAAGCTGAGGGGCAAAGAGATTATTTTAGTAAAGGTTGTTTGGGGAGGAGCTGCTAGAGAGAATGCAACGTAAGAACTAGAAAGTAGGATGCGAGAATCGTATTCAGAGATATTTGTATCAGGTAAATTTTCGAGAACGAAAATACTCTAAGTGGGGGGAGTTGTAACACCAGTTTATTTTAATTAATTATTTAATTAATTTATTGTGAATTATTTGTTGAATTTGTGATATATTTGCGAATTATTGGCATGTATACTATTTTAGTATATAGTTGAATAATAATAATAATAATAATAATAATAAAATAATGAGTAAATAGATAGTTTGGTCTATTTTGTGTTAGCATTAGAAGTAGTGGGGGTGTGTGGGTTAAGCCCATTAGTGAGGAAGAACTAGTGAAGGGTTAACTGAAAAGAGAGAAAAGAGAATTGGGAAAATAAGGAAGATAGAGAATTTTGGAGAAAACGTGAAAAAGGAGAAGAGACACAAAGAGGCTATGGCAAGGACTCCATTTTAAGAGTAGAGCACCTTCAATCTAAAGGTAAGGGAGGAGTTCTAACTCTATAAGGTTGGGTATGATGGTTTGGATGTAAGAATGGGGGTTTTGGGTTTGTATTGATAACTTAGGTTTTGAAGAGGAATTGCCATGAAATTGATAAATTGATGTATGTTTGATGATGATTCTTGTTGCTATATTTTGTATGTGTATTGTATGACTTATATTGCATGAATTTTGGCTTTGTGTTGTGTCTCGTGAAAATTTGTGTGTTGACCATAAATTTGGTGTCGAAAGTGACGTCGTAGAATTGCAATTTTAGGATTCCAATAGATGTTAGATGATTAGAGGAGCAGGAATATATAATTATTTTGTAAAACCGGACAATCTAAGGTGGATTTTTGGTGGAATTAGCGGTTGTAGCAGTAGCGAACAGTTGCAAAATTTTCTGCATAATCGACAGTGCAATTAGCGAGCTCTATCATAAAAAGTTTTATTTTTGCAAAACTGAATTGGGTCTTGGACAATAGTGATTTATCAAGAATTTTAGTGAATTTTCTAGAATTTACTAGAGTCGTTGGAATGGTTTTGAAACGATTTTTGATGAAAACCGATTACTTGAATTTTCCATGTTTTCGCTTTGGAACCGATGATTTCTTGAGAAAGACTTTATAATCTTGTTTGATAATTGTTGTTTGTGATTGTGTGATGTGATTTTGCAATGATAAAGAAGCGATGGCCATGTTGGCGTTTGTTGAAGGCTTATGCCTTAGGGTTGCATTATTGCGTTGTTGCATGTTGTGTCGCATACATTGCATTCGTGATAGTGGCTTATGCTCTGTGAGATGGCCTGAATTGGCAAATTAAGATGAGGGCTTATGCCTTGTTGCGGCCTCTTTTTATTAGAAATTGAGATGGGGGCTTATGTCTTGTTGGTACCACATGCATTCGCATAAGTTGTTGGTCTCATTGCATTTTACATAATGATGAACGATGATGAGTTGTTTGATGATGAATCCTTGTATAACTAATGATCTGATGATGAGCTGTTTAATGATGAATCCTTGTATAACTAATGATGTGATGATGAGATGTTATTGTTGAATACTTGTTTACTACTTGTTTATTAATGATATTGATGCTTTATGAAGTGGTGAATGGTGTATGACTTTATTCTTCATATACTTGTTATCATACGCTTCTTTATATTGTTATGATATTTCACTTCTTCTGTTTGAATGTTACCCTGATATTGGTAATGTAACGACCGTTTTTCTTTTAATTATTTATGTTATTGTGTGTTATGTGAATTAATTGATGGTTATGTGAATTATGTATTAATTATGTGCTTAATTGACATTATGTTATTTTATTGGAAGTTATTAGTAATAATATGATTTAGTGAGACTTTTAGTAATTGGACCTAAGTTAGAGTTAGTAATTGAGAGGTGCTAATTAGAGCCCATTAGCATTATGAGAAGTTAGTAAGGGTTTAAAAAACAAGGAAATTGGGGAAAAATAGAAATTAGAAGCTCATTTGGTGAAAGAAGAGAAAGAAGAGAGAAGAGAAGAGGAGAAAGTTAGGTCAACCCCAAGATTGAAGATTAGAGTTGTCTTCAATCCAAACCTAAGGTAAGGGTGGGGAGGATCATTCAATATAAGGTTTTGTATGATAGTAGTTTATGGTGGGGATTGATTGTATGTTTGTTATACATGAATGTGTGAATTGAAATTGTTAGGGTTTATGATAGATTTCCATGAAATTGTGTTCTAAACATGTTTTTGATGATGATTGTTGTTAATGGATGTTCAATACTGGTTATATGTGGCTTAAATTGCTGTTTGAGAATGGTTTTGGGTAGTGGGAGTGTGGTTACGCAGGTCTATTATCATTGTTGTTTTTCTGCATAATCGTGGGTCCGCTCAGCGACCCCTGGGAACAAATTTGGAAATTCGCGAGCTCGCTAAGCGGAGCTGGTCCGCTAAGCGAAGCTGGGAAAATTGTTCACTTTTGGATTTAGTTCTCCGAAGAGCGCTTGAGCCCGCTAAGCGAACCTTGCTGTTGAAAACTTTTTGAAACTTCTAATTGATGTATCTTTTGAACCGTAACTCCTTTTTAAGCGTCGTTTGAACCTCCGTAAAGCTGAAATCAATGCCTATCTAATGAAATTGATTTGAACAAATTATTTAGAAATTGCTTGAATTGTATTTTCCAATTTAATGATGTTTTGTGAAGTCGAATATTTGTGTATGTTTGTATTCCGAAAAGACGTGATTGAGACATAATAAATTACTATGATAGTAATGATGTTGTTGTTGCCATAGAATTTTGCATTGAGTTGATGTTGTTGAGACGATATTGTTGTGTGTTGTGAATCTGTCTTTTATGAGTGTGCATCATTGAGTCGCATCCATTGCATAAGTGTCTATTAGCCTGAAAATGGCAACGATTATTAGCCTGAAAATGGCGACGACGATGGCCCAAGTGGCAATGTTTGAGACGGGAGTTTTACTCCAAATGGTACCACATTCATGTGCATAATGGCATGTCGCATATTGAGTCGCATTTTAAATTATTGTGATTATGAAGTGAATGTTATGATATGTGGACGACATAGTTGTGAAATTGTATACGTTATTGTGAATAGTTAATAACAATGTTGTTGAGATGAAAGTTATTTGAGATGAGAAGTGGTGAACTATGTATGATCTTTTATTTGCTATAGGTATTATCATACGTTCCTTTATACTGTTTGATATCTCACCCCTTCTATTTGAATGTTACCCTTTGTTGGTAACATGCAGGTAACGATGTGGAGTAGCCGTTACATTTAGTAGATCGAGTCGGTGTCCATTGCTCTGATACGTAGCACTCGGGAGATTGTCGCTTGCTTTACCTTATGTTGTTATGTTTTAGTTGGATTTTGATATCATTGTGTGGAGACATTTTGTTTAGTTGTTGCCATATTGGCCATGATGTTATGACTTGAAGTTTATAAGTTTTATGAATTCCGCTGCGATGTTTGAAATTGTTGAGTTTGAATGACTATTGGATTATGATTCCTCCCGTTGATATGTGTCATGTATCTTTATTAACGAGCTTGCATGAGATTTTGTTTAAGTTGTAATTGTGACGCCTCAAATGAGTTGTTGTCTTTGAGATTCTACACTCTAATTTCATATTAAATTGCGGGGTAGATTTGGGGTGTTATAGGTAACGTACGATTGACAGGAGTGAATGATAGTTATCTTCAGTAGTACGAGTTGGCGTCATTGCTCTGATACGTAACACTAAGGGGGGGTGAACGCTATTTGTTTTTGTAATTTGTTATTGGATTTTATATGATTGTTGAAGTATTTTAAATATTGATGTTGACTATTTGTGGAACTAAGTTGCCATGTTGGCTTTTATTCGAATTATGAATAATTTTCGTTGCATAATGAAAGATGCTTTTGAAGACTATATTGTTTTGATCGGTTCATCCAACTTATTGTGTTATGTATCCGTTAATAACTGCTAGCAGGTGTTTGTATTATGAAGGAATGTGACATCCTGGTTTGTATTGAATGGAATTTTATTACTCTGATTTTATTAATATTTGACGGGTTAAATTGGGGTGTTACATAAACAAACTTGGCAACTTCCTTCTTCATTCCTGGACAGCAAAACAACATCTTCATGTTTTGATACATTTTAGCATCACCGAGATGAATACTTATACCACTCCTATGACCTTCCTCAAGAATACTCTTCTTGATTTCTAGCACATTAGGTACACAAATTCTATCTTTGAATCTCATAACACCATTCTCATTGATTCGGAAATCACCACATTTACCTTGATTGATAAACACTAAACAGTCAATCAATCCCAAGTCGATTTTTTGACCTTCTTTGATCTTTTTCAAAATACCACTCATCAACTTCAACATTCCTAACTTTACACTATTAGGAGTCGTCTCGCACACCAGACTAAGATCTCTGAATTGTTCAATCAAATCTAACTCACGAGCCATCAATGATGACATATGTAGAGATTTCCTACTTAAAGCATTTGCAACAACATTGGTCTTCCCAGGATGGTAACTCAAACTTAAATCACAATCCTTCAGAAATTCAAGCCACCTCCTCTGTTTCATATTTAATTCCTTTTTATCGAATAGATACTTCAAACTCTTGTGATCACTAAATACTTCAAATCTAGAACCAAATAGATAATGCCTCCAAATTTTGAGTACAAACACAATGGCTGCTAATTCCAGATCATGCGTAGGATAACTCCTCTCATGAACCTTCACATTTCTCGAAGCGTAAGCCACAACTTGACTATTCTGCATCAGCACACCACCTATACCCATCTTTGAAGCATCGTAATACACAATAAAAGGTTCAATCGCGTTTGAAAAAAATTAACACTAGAGCAGTCATCAACTTTTTCTTGAGCTCTATAAAACTTTCTTTACACGAAGCATACCATACATACGCTTGACCCTTTTTAGTCAACTGAGTAAAAGGCATCTCCAACTTCAAAAAGCCTTTGATAAACCTTATGTAATAACCAATAAAACCTAGAAAACTTTTGATCTCGATGAAAGACTTTGGAGTCTCCCATGGCAACATAGCATCAACCTTCGACGGATCAATAGCAATACCACCACTAGAAATTACATGATTGAGGAAACTTCCTTATTTCACTGAAGAAATCACACTAGCTTCGCATACAAGTTCTTCTCTTTTAAGATCTACAACACGATTTTCAGATGCTTCACATGTTCTTCATCAGACTCAGAGTATATGAAAATGTTATTGATGAACACAACAACAAACTTATCTAAGTGTGAATGGAATATTCTATTCATATATTCCATGAACACTTCAAGCGCATTAGACACACAAAACGACATCATTAAATACTCATAGTGACATACCTCGTCCTGAATGTAGTCTTTAGAATATCTTCAGACTTCTCCCGAATATGATGATAACCTGACCGCAAATCGATCTTGCTGAACACACAAGCATCAACCAATTGATCCATCGGCTCATCAATTCTAAGAAGAGGATACTTATTCTTTATCGTAACTTTTTTCAGCTGTCGATAGTCAACACACAACCTCATGCTACCATCTTTCTTCTTCACTAACAACACTGGAGCTTCCCACAATGAAACACTCGGTCGGACAAACTTCTTTTCTAACAACACTTCTGGTTGTTTCTTTAGCTCACTCAGATCTGAAGTAAACATCCTATAAGGAGCCATCGAAACTGAGCTAGTACCATATACTAAGTCTATAGTAACTCAACTTCATGCTCTAGAGGCAAGTGAAAAATATCTTCAGGAAAAACATCAAGCAATCCACACACCACTGACATATCACTAGCCATCACATCGTTCTCCGATCTCATAGAAGCGAACATCACCAATACCTAATCATTTTCCCTTAAAGACATCTCAACTTGACCGTCAAAAAAGAATCTCAAATGCGCATTCTCTCCGGGTTCAGGAAACAACATCACCTTAACAACACCTGCACTCTTGCAATCAGCAGCACGATGACCCAACTATCCACGCCTGAAACACCTCAGAGAAGCAAAAGCTTATCCCCTACTCATTTCAATCCTGCTCCTACAAGTGGTTAGAAAAACAACGAGTACAGACAATGTTTTACACACATATCGCATACCAAGGAACTAACAACATTAAAAAACCTAGCCGGATGGACCGACCTGCTCGAATACCACTAATGTAACACCATAAACCTTGAAACTTATATTTAAAGAATTAATCGATAATTTAAGGTGTCAATGAGACAACCTTTCGACAATTCGAAAACATTTAGCAACACAAAGTAGAAATATAAATAACATACAACACCTGTCATCACACGCTCGCCATACATTAGGCTCATTACGGCGGAATCATCATCAAAGCAAGTAATAATAACATGACAACTTTAGATATTTAGTCTCATAAAGATTTAGCTTTCATAACGTAATTAAAATGGAGTTGTATTGTTCAACTCTTAAAACCTTCAAAAACTTCAGCAACCATGGTATTAAACTTCAACAAATCACGATAAGCAAAAACAAACGTTCTTAGCCCCGATGTTACATAATTAGAGCATAACTTCTAGAATAATAACGAAACTAAACAAAAATAACTCCAACTAGTTATCTTCTACTCACGTCAACAACTTCTAATCCTAGTTATTTGGAAGATGTCTATGGTGGAAAACATCAAAGCAAAGGGGTGAGAATTTATTTCAATAAATTCAAGGGTAAAAGATGCAAGGTAGAATGCAACCATCTACACATATTTCACATCAATCACATAATCATATTCTCACACCCAACTCAACATCATACACAATCACAATCACGCATAAAACTCAGTTATGTATTGCGAATCAAAACAATAACTCCACTCATATGCATGTGGTACCAATACATGAAGGTTCTTCATATAAATTGAGTTCACCCTTCTAGACCCTGAACCCAACCTTCTAGATTTGGGACAAGTTATCAGTCCACCCTTATAGACTTGTAACCTTCATTTTTCTACAACAACAACACAAATGATGCATGACATACAAATAATGCAACGACAATGACGACATGTTTATAATCCCCCTTTGAACCATAAACAACAAAGATTATGTACTCCCACATGATTATCCACAAAGGATTAATAATATGCATGGCATGAAATCATTAAACAACTCAAGTAATCACACACAATCATTCATCAATATATTTAGCAACATCATAATTGTCGCAACTCAATAATCATGTACAACATAACCTTATCATCAACATCTAAGCATCTTCGTCAATCATAAATCAATTGATAAAATCGATTAAAACCATGCTTAATCAAAAAATCACATCAAAACAACATCAAAAAGTATCCAAACACTAGGCTAACAGTCAACAAACTCAAACAAATTGAAAACGATAATTAATTCCAGCAACTGGGCGAATTATGCCCTCACTGGCAGCATGATGAGTTGCCCATCACCAGTGTGACGCCCGTCACCAACCTCAAAACCATGAAGGTCTAGCATTAGGAAAATGACACCCGTCAACGCCTCCAAAAGCCATGACGACTTGGTCGTCATGCCGGTGGCGTCCTCCATTGACCTATAAACTTCATAATTTGTCTTCTGCTATGGAGTTTAATGCAGAACTCCGATTATTCACTTCCAACACCTAAACTCGAACCAAAACATGACATACACATCTATACCCTATTATTGCATCAAATTAACATCATTAATCCATTAGTTTAATATATTCACAAAATCCTTAAAATCTTCAAAACTCATCAATGGTGAAATTTCATCAACAACTCAAAATAGACATCATAGTACACGAATTTTATCATCAAAATCATCACTTAATAATAATTCATCATCAAATTACATAATTCAATTAAAGACCAAACAATCATATTGGAGGTTAAGAACTCCTCATTCTACTCCTCATGCATATACCCATTAGAGAAGTTGTTCTCCCCCTTACCTGGTTCTCCTAGCATCAATAGAGTTCTGAATTGATTGGTGTTCTTCCCTCTCCCAAAGCTCTAAGTCTCTTTTTTCCTCTTAGCCTCTTGCCTCTACTTTCTCCTACTCTTGTTTCTACATTCTGAAAAACTCCCTAAACCTAGGTTACCTCTTAATTTATATGTTTAGGGTAATTATTCTAATCTCAAAAATCATATCTTCCTCCCCTTACTTACACTCCCTTTACTCCTCCCTCTCTCCCTCCCTATATTTCTCTTAATTTTCAAATGTGGCTCAAATTCTCTATTTCTTCATTTTAATTAATAAATAAAATAAACTACTATTATTTTAATCATTTAAAATTCTAAATAAATTCTTAATAATTCTAATCTACTCAACCACTTCCAACTTACTCTCTACACCTCTAACTTCTGGTCCCTCTATGATTGACTTCAATGTCCTCAAAGCTTTTAATGTCAAAGTTCATGCTACGAAGGCCCCAATCATTTCAGAAATTATGTGAATTGATCCTCTAATCTTTGACTGGATTAAAGCTAATACCGATGAAGCATCTTTAGAGAATATGGGACAGGTTGCGTGTGAGAGTATTTTTAGGGATGGTGACGGCAATCATCTTGGTTCTTTTGTCAAACCTCTTGGTATTATGATGGCCTTTTGTGCTTAGTTTATGTGCGTCATGTATGCGATTGAAAAGGCTTCTCACTATGGTTGGACAAAGCTTTGGTTTGAGTGTGACTCGAAGTTTCCAGTGCACGCGTTTACTAATCTGGAAACAGTCCCTTGGAGTTTGAGAAACAGGTGGAAGGACTGCATTCCTTTATCAGTCACATGAGCTTACTCATATTTATAGAGAAGATAACCACTGTGCGGACAAGATTGCGTCGATCAATCTATCTTTGCATCACTTTGCATCACCACTGTGCGGACAAATTACTAGAGTAAACTTTCATAAGGATAGAATGGACTTACCTAATTACCGTTTTCATTAGGGAAGAGTCTTGGCTTGGTCCCCTCCCTTTATAATTTTGATCCCTTCTTTATTTATTGTTGTTTCTGAAAGAAAAGATAGTTGACATGCATAAATACTACTGTAATAGATAAGTTGGAATTATTATTGATTATTTTTCATTTATTATTAACTATTCTAAGATATTTAATTATTAAATAATATTTCTAACAACAATAAATAAATTTTGTATGCTGATTATTTTCACTTCATAAACAAGATCAACGTTAAAATTACTGAGATTAGTATCATACTATATATTTACGTATTTTTATGGAAAAATTCATCAAGAATATAACATTGCTAAACAAACACTGACCTAGGATAAATCAATTTCATTAAATTTGTTAGGTTCAATTTATTTTGTATTTCCGGTCAAAGATACAATATTTTATAAGTTTAGACTTTTACGTAATAAGATATTTTTAATATATAATCTAACTTTGAAAATATCTGACTGTTTTTGTCAAAAAGAAAATATTCTTTCAATTTTTTTACCAAATAAAAAAATATATACTTTTTTGTAATTATATATTTTTTAAAATGGATATATATGATAATTATTTCGAAAAAATTGAAATATCTATTACTAAAAATTTAGGATATAATATATATATATATATATATATATATATATATATATATATTTCAAAAAAAAATTAATATATAAATACACGAAATCTTTAGATTCTGATAGTGTCACTAGTTTGATATATTTATACATTTACATCTTAAAATTTTAATAATACAAGTATATTCACCACCATGGTGTTGAGACAATTTGAAAATTGACTTACAAAACAATTTTAATTTAATTTATGTAGAAGTCAATTTAGGAGAAAGCCGAGTCCAACCAGTAAAAGAGATATATTGGCACTGATTTGAAGTTTGACCATTAATTTATAGGAGACATAGAAGACTTAAGTAGTAGCTATATCTTGAGACCCCTAGTGCAAGTTAAAAACCCTAATTACTTTAGATTAGTAAAAACAGATGAATATTTTAATAGTTTTAATGAAAAGAATCTTAATTCGTTTAAAAAATACTACCACCATTCTTAAATATAAGATTTTGTAGAAAAATTACGAGAAGTAAAAAAGTTGATTGAAATGATGATTATGTTTACTATTGATATAATTTACAAAATTTATTTTTAAGAGAGAATCATTTAATAATTTTTGTATAAAAATATTCAGTGTGAGTTGTAGAAAAAGATGTCACTTTATTAGAGATATATGAAAAAAAAATTATTACATATATTTTGAAATTTGAAGAGAGTCTTATAAATATTTGAAGAAAGTTTTATAAAAAGTGCAAAGAAAAAATTTAAGAGAATCTTATTAAAAACGAAGAAAACAATTATAGACTCTTTGAATCCTTTTTAATTGATAAATATTTAATTTGTTATAATCCATGGTAATTAGATTCTTTGAATTAATAGATAAATATTTAATTTTGTTATGATTCATAGTAATTAGATTCTTTGAATTCGAATTCGTTTTAATAGATAAACATTTAATTTGTTATGATCCATAGTAATTAGATTTTTTGATTTTTTTTAATGTACTTTGGTTTTTAAGGGAATAGGACCCTAGTAATCTAGAGTTTGTGCCGAGAGATCATGATACTAGCTAAGTATTATTTCACCAGAAATTGAATTCGGTATTTTCCGAACCTTCGTTCTGAGCAGAAATTCGTTTATCACTCGAACTCAATTGCTTGATTATTGTTGAATAAATATTGTCCATGTATAACACACTATTCTCCATTCAATTAACAATAATTTGCTTCCAGGCAGACACTCACGTGTCAGTCTATCAGTTTTTTCAATGCGCGTCTAAGAAAATATAAACAATATTTTTTTATTTAAATTTAATTTTAAAAAAATATATCATGTGAAAGTTAATAGTAGGGAGTTATTAGGAAGTCAATAAGAGTAGTTTAAATGAAAGTTATTATGTAAATTACACAATAAAATAAGGGTAAAAATGATTTAAAAAAATAGGCTACACCAAAACAAAGTATTCCCTTTATATATCTTATATATCTTATAGATAATACTTTAGGGTAAGTTTGTGAGTTGGTTTTTAAAAAATTTATAGGAAAAGATTTTGGAGAGTTATGTCTATATCTTAAAATGTGTTTGATATTTTTAAAATATATAAAATACAATATACTACATTAGTTTATAAAATCATTTTATTTTTTAAACTTTTAAAAAATATCAAATATATAAAGATATAGACGTAACCCTCCAAAGTCTTTCCCCCCTAAAACCCATTAAAAATCAACTTGCAAATGACCTCTTAAAGTGTGTTTGGATAAAGCATTTTAATGAGGTAATGTAATGTTTTGAGCAAATTTAAAATGATTTGTACAAAATTTATTGTTTGGATACAAAAATGAAAAATTGTTAAAATGATGAAATTTATGGAGTATTTTATCTAAGATAAATTTAATCATTTTGAAATGACACCAAAAATCAAAGAATTTGAAATTTTTCTCATACTCCATAGAATGTATTTGTTACCACAATTTCTTTAAATTTTGCAAATTGATCCTCATATTTTCCAAAATCACAAAATTGACCCCATTTTTTTTTTAAATTGCAAATTGGTCCTTACTTTTCAATTTTTAATTTGGTCTAAAAAAACTAAATTTTATAAAAAATGACCCCAAAAATCTAACAATGAATTATCTTAATACTCCATCCAAACAAAATAATTTAAAAATGAATGGATTTGAATTGAATCATTTGAATTGCTTTAAATTTTAAATTCCTTTAAAATTTCTAATTACCTCATCCAAACACACTCTTAAGGATCTATTTGAGTTTGGAGAGGAAAAGATGATGTACTTTGAAAAAAGAAAAATCAAGTGGAAAAATTGAAGAATTTTGGTTAGGACATAAAAAACTCCATAATTTGAGACAACTCAAAATTTATATTGATGGAGAATTAACATAAAATTTTCAAATATATATTATGTTATAATAATATTATAAAAATTAAAAATATAGTGATGATTAACACTTCTTTATTATTTTATATAAAATCACGTTTTTAAAAAAATATTACATATTTTCTTTTTCTTTTTTTTAATTTGTTTTCAGAAGTCTTTCATTCTTCTCCCCTTCAAACTCTCAAACAAAGTCTAAAGAGAACATAAATTAATCATTGTATTTGTATATTTGAAAGGGAGCCACCAACAAACAAGGCAGAGACAAAATATTTGAGTTTAGTCTGTAGCACCTCTTTGGTCGCCCGCTTTTGTAATTTGGGCGACCGTTTACTAGATATGTCGTCTTTTGCATCAATCATGTCGCCTGCCTTTTAAGAATGGTCGCCGGATATGGGGAAGTGTAGGAATGTCGTGTCACCATTCCATCATATTTATAAGAGATAATTTATTTTTTAGATACATTGAATAATCAATGTATCTAGACTATATATGGATCAAATACATTTATTATTTAATATATTTAAAAAATAAATTGTCGCTTATAAATAAAAACAAAAGGAATAATAAAGAAGGGATTATTTGACCACATATTCAAAAATAGTGGTGGATTAACCGTCCATTCCTACATCTTTTCAATAGTAATGGATATTCACAAAACGCTTAAATTCAAACTTAGAACTGCTATAAATATTTTACCAATAAAGTTGAAAATTACAAATTCGTTTTCACTCAGAAAATCAAATATACATAGTTTCTCACTCCTTCGTGAACTAACTTCTATCCCCTCAAATGCCTTAAATCTCTAACAACTCTTATGGTGTGTTTGGATTGGCAGTGGACATAATTGATTATAGCAGAATTGAGTTTGATAGAATTAATTTTATTAGAATTCCGTTTAGTAAAATTGATTTATATTTAGATACATTTATGTAAAAGTGAGTTGAATAATAAATTTCAGTGTAAAAATTATTCAGAATCAACTTTGGAGTCAGAAGCTACAAATTCTAGCTTCATATAGAATCAATTATGGAGACATAATCAATTCTACTTTTGCCTAAACAAACATCTTAAAATCATTCAGAATCAATTCTACAACTCTAGAATTGCTTTTAACTCTTCCAAAAGTCAAACCAAACACGCACTCTATAATAATTGTGTACTTTTTACTTCTTAGCAATCATCATTTTTAAAAGTTAAATCTACAAAATAATAATATAAATTATTAACAGATTTAATACCACAATCTACGATGATTTAATTTTCATAATTTAGTTAAAAGAATTTGATCAATTAAAGCATAAGTAGTATGTTTCTTCATAGAGTATCTTTAAGGGATATGTATTTAATCATATTTCATATAAATATATAATGGATATAGAAAAAAATTATAGCAACAGTATATACAAATAAAATTTAAAATAAAATTGTCAAAAGTGGTGAATTTCCTTGTCGATGAAACTGTTGGGAAAATAAAATAAACAACGTCATTTGGTGTTTGGTTTGGGTTATATGGATACCAAACAAAAACTTTCATCTTCAATTTAAAGATTTATAAGATAAGATTTAGAAAATGTTTGGTGATTTTCCCAGAACGGAAACATGTAGCCAGCCACGTGTAAATAAATAATTACTTCAATGAAACGTAAAGGTAAACAGTAAACACTTTTCCATTTGAAATTTGATTATATAATTATATAATTATGGCAACATAACCTTTTTATCCCTTATATTAACATGCGATTTATTTTGGTCCCTTAATTCTAAAAAGTTTTATATTAATCCTTTAACTCTTAAAAAAAATATTATTTTAGTCTCTTTTTTTATATTAACGATTAATTTAGCAACCAATTTTTGAGTTTTTCCGTCAATAATATGACAAAAAGAATTAAAAGGACATATTTTAAAGAGTTAAGGGACTAATATGAAACCTTTTAAAGTTAAAAGACCAAAATAAACTTTGAGATTAACATACGAGACTAAAAGGAATATTTTGTCTATAATTCTCTAATAGAAATATTTCGAATATATATTTTTATAGTATTTTTAGTGACAAATAAAAAATTATAGGTAAATGCTATCTGTACCTATAATTTATGACTGTCACTAAAAATTATAGAGAGGTGTCGGGAGATCTATGCATATTTTAAAACAAGAGGAGATGTCAGTATCATTTTAACACTTTTTTTTTTGTAAAATGGAGGCCTAAGCCTAGAGAAAAAAATTACAACAAACTGGTTATAGAAATAAAGGTTCCTATCGCATTAGAATGCACTAAATGCTTAATAGGGAGGTCTTATCCAAAGAGCAAATCATTCCCACTTGTTGCTCCCAGTTTAGCTAACACATCTACACAAAAGTTGACTTCTCTATACGTATGAGAAACCTTCACCTCAAGGAACAACTTCAACATCCTCATGATCTGTTTCACCTGAGAGCACTCTCCATATATGTTACTCTACCAGAATTAATCATGTGTATGGCTAGAGACGAGTCCACAGTCAACTCCACCTTAGCGAAACTCGAATTCTTAGCAAAGATATAACCCTTCAAAGATACCCCAAAGTTCAGCTCTAACTGCACTGCAAATACCACCTAAGTATTTAGAGAACCCGCCTAAACACTATTCATGCATGCCTCTAATTATACCTCCACATCATACAACTTTGCCATATATACAAGCACCACCTGTGTTAATTTTAACCCAACCATGTTGATGGGACTTCCAACCCACCAAACTCACCTCATTCTCTCTAATGACAACTATCTTATTGTCCGGAGCTTTATCATACTCATACACTCTAGTTTGAACATACCCTTCAGGGTAAGGTTCACGCAAATTCGAACCAAATAGAAATCCAAACCAAACCATGATGCTCGAGTCATATATATATATTTATTTCGGGCAACAATCGAACCAAACCAATGAAACCCAGTGTTAATTGGTTTAGACTATAAATTTTTAAAATTTTACTTGCAACTCCGTCTATCAACACCGACCATATTAATTCATATAATTTATATTATTATTATTATTATGAAAACTAGTATAAGATATTCGACTTCAAGAAGAAAAAAAATGAAACGTCATTTGTTACATTTGTTTAAAAATATTTTTGCACATTTATTTTTAATGTATTCGATCAATCCAACCCAAATCAACCCGTTATTTTTCAGTTTGTTTCAATTTGGAATTTATCAAAAAAAAAAGCAAATTCAATCCATATCAATTCTTATGTTTTTGATCAATTTAGATATTACATTTTTCTAAAATTGAACTAAACTAACCCGCGAATACCCCTACTTTAAGGCTGATAATTTTTCTTAAGACGTGTAATTTTCTCACGTACATTTAATTGTTTTGTTTTGAGTTTTTACTTGATTGATATATGATATGATATATGATACTCAATATCTAATTAATTGAAATTTCATCTGTTTGTTTATAGTATAATAATAGTAGTATTATATTAATTTAAATTTTAAATTGATCTTCATACCAAATCAAACTATTATAATATAATATGACCATCTTTAAAATGTTAGTTATATTTAAACTGAACACTTTATAATTTAAAATTTGTTAAAGTTAATATCAAATTATTCAATGTCACATAATATATTCATATTCAATTATTTCAAAACAAATTTTAATTTTGAATTAATTTATTACATCAATTTTTTTTATAAATTGAAAAGACCATTACAAAAAGTCTAATTTCGTACATAAATATTAATATTTATTTGATGCATATTTATTTCAACATTTATTATTTATTTATACGTTACAGACGTTTCCATGCAGACGTGTCAACTTTCATTTATTTCTAAACGCCGCTCTTCCCTCTCTCTCTCTCTCTCTCTCTCTCTCTCTCTCTCTCTATTCTTCCAATCTTTTTCTTCTCATTTTCGTTTTCAATATTCTTTCTTCCTTCACTGCTAGGGTTACGTTTTCTTCACTTCACTGGTACGTTCCTTTTCATGCTTCAATTCACATTCTTCTCAACCTTTCACGTTACGATTCGTTCTCTCACGCGCTTAAATATGCATTCTCGTCTTCATGATTCTTTTGCTGATTTCTGATTTCTGATTCCTCTCTGTTGTTCTTCAATGGCGATTTGAATCTTTTTAGATTTTGTTTTTTTTCTCTTTTTATTTATTTTATTTACTCAATTTTTGCTGTTTCTGAGTGAAATGGTGAGAAATGAATATTCAAATTCGTTTCCATGGAGTCGAAATGAAGAACTCCAGTTTCGTAAGCCGAATGGCTTTGTTTTGCTAAGGCTTACTGTGGTTGTTGAATCTGAGGTTGAAATGGAAAATTTCAGTTCTGGATATTTCTCATTCATAATTCTTAGTTTTGTTTGTGAATTAAGAATTAGACGATAAATAAGTGTTGATTAATGTAGCTTAATCTTCATTTTTATTTATTTATTTTTATTTTTTTGGATGCAGGGTGAAGTATAGTTGGCTGTAGTGTTGAATCTTCAATAGGAAACACTATAGTTCATGATTATTTTACTTGATTGGTACTTATATGGAGGATTTGCGGCGGCGAGGAGAATAATGTAATTAACTAATGTGATGAGGTTGGATTGAATCTGTTATTAAGATCTATTTCTGATTCAGTCAAAAAAGTGAAAGATTTGTTTCTGATTTTTTTTGTGGCTTTCCTTTTTATGAAATGCAGATTTTAATTCATTAAATCAGATAAGTTGAAGAGATCTATATATTTGTTAGTAAAGAATTGAAATGGCTATTGCTGGTTTGCACAGTGTGTCGATGCTGGATTCTTCTTTATTGAGGGACTCGCAGTCTCAGGCGTCTAGGAGGAGGGGAGATGGAAGAAGGGGTAGCACTCGGTCGTCTTCACTTTTGCACATGTGGCGAGAGATTGAGGATGAACATGCAGTGAGTCAAGTTCAAGGTAGCAATGGGTTGATTGCGGATCTTTCTTTAGAAGATACCCCTGATAGCCCAGAGATAGGACGGAGGCATGGTTTGGACGATGCTGTTTTTGGTGAGAATGAGTCGGAAACATGGTCACAGTCACAAAGTCAGAATGAATCACATGATGGTCATGAGGATTTAAACAATTCTAGCTGTGAAAATTCTTCTGTTTTTGGAGAAGTTGAAAGGGAAAGAGTGAGACGAATTTTCAGGGAATGGATGAATAGTGGATCTAGGGATTGTGGATCAACTATTTCCCGAAGAAGTAGCAGTCCAAGGAGAGAATGGCTTGGAGAAACTGAACAGGAAAGAGTGAGAGTTATAAGGGAGTGGGTACAAATGAGCAGCCAGCAGAGAAACGTTTCTTCTGGGGAAAACAGGGAACAGCCATGTGCTGAAATTGGTACACAAATTGAACGTGTGCGTGATGGATTTGTGGTTAATAGTGGTGGTGGCCAAAGTGAACATATACTGAGGGGTATGCGGAAAATACGTGGCAGGCAGGTTATGCTAGATATGCTTAAGAAGGCCGAGAGGGAAAGGCAGAGGGAAATTCAGGAGTTGCTGGACCATCAGGCTGTATCTCGTTTTCCCCATCGCAATCGCATTCAGGTTTGTCTTATAAATGGTTACGTTCTATGTTTCTTCATTTCCTTATACCATCTATTTATTAACTTACACTCGGTGATGGAGGTTTTGTTCATGTGAACTGGGTAAAAGACACAATTAGTTGTGTAAGACAGTATGCATTTTGTTTTTGTACTGAACTTCAAGGTGAAGTTGAAGATACCTTAGTCTAGGCATAAAAACATGTGTTTACTACAATCCAAACTCAAAGTAGTGTAGGTTGGTTGCGGCATAGAACGAAACACCAATTATGCAAATGTAATCGCACTTACAATATTTTGGAAAACCTAGGTAATGTAATAAATAGACATTCTGTAAATTCTACTCAAGTGAAACATAATTTAAAATTTAGAACTTGATTTATTTCCCGAGCTTTGAACTCAATTTGATAAACACTGGTCAAAATGTTTTCAGGCATTGCTTAGAGGCAGGTTCTTGAGAAACGATAGATCCACTGATCATAACAGGTCCACATCTGTAGCAGAAAGTGAATTAGGCCTATTAAGGCGAAAGCAAACTGTATCAGGTCTAAGGTATGTGTATTTCGTATGCTACTATGTTTATGACAATCTATTGATTATTTATTTTAATCTGTGAACTCTTTTAGACCCTCTCCCTCTCCTCCTCTTATTTACTAATTAATATCACTTTTTGCACACTTTTCTTGTTTTTTTGATAAATTGTGTATGCACCATTTCTCTTTAATTCACCTCTAACACAAATGAACGGTAGTGACAGATCTTCTTGCGGGCTGGGAGTAGATATGACTTACCCAAAATTTCCTTTTTCTTTAAAGATATATAAACACATTTTAAATGTTGTACATGTGTACGTACATGCATGCATATTATTTTTCTTTGTTATTTTGAAATATGAAGTGGCGTAGTGGCAAGGATAGGTCTTGCATCGTTGAGGTCTTCAGTTCGATTCCTGCACGCCTTGTTTTGGGTAACACCCAAGCCAAAATAACTATTAGTCCAACAAATAGTTTTTAAGTGTTATCTAAAGTAGATTTATTCCGTCCCGTTAAGCCAGCTTAGTTGGTAGCTGGGCAGAGACATCCGTTGTAGCGATGCGGGTTCGAACCCGTGACATCCCAGTTGTTCATCTTTAAAAAAGGTGAATTTCAGCCACTAGGATACTTGACCAAAAGAAAAAAAAAGATATATTCCATTTATAATGCCCCCCTCAATTAAATCGACCAAGCTCCGCCACTAACAAACTGATTCTTTTGTTCGGTGCACTGCAGTTCAATTGTCTTAAAATCATTAAGATTCCATTTTATTTATCACGGATCCTAATTCTTGTTCATAATCATCGAACCAAGCTCATAAAGGGAAAAATAAATTGATAACATTAGTTGTCCATTAAGCATTCGAAGTAGAATTGTGATCTTGAAATGAAGAAGGATTGTAATTGAGAAATAAGGTTGCATGTGAGGAGAACCATGTGAGAAAGTACCAAGATCATGAAAGTGAAGAAGATGCTGCAGTTGGAATTGGGGGATCTGCGACGCTGGGCTCGTAGGAGAAGTGTGAAAGTCGGGAAGCTAAGAGAGATGAGTGAGCATTCAAATACTGTTGGTTCAGTTTACTATCGTCCACCAAAACCATCTTCCAAAAGATTGGTTAATGAACTGTGCTTTAAAAATGCATGTTCTGTCCAGGAACTAATATCAATAGTTCAGTTATTTAAAAATTAGTTCAGTTCAATTCATGGTTCAGTATGGCTCTTTTCAGTTTTTTGAACAACCCTATTTTTCTTGTATGGATCAATTTGCCCAATAAAAAATGAGTGAATTCTGTCAAGTTTATTTTATCCTATTTGACATGGGCTCACGGCTGTGCCTTTCAACATTGGCCATTTTGTTAGGAAATGACTTATGGTCAGTGGAATGTTCGAAAAACTCCCACTGCTTTCAGATGGACGAAAATAATTTTAATACATTGAGAAATTGTTTCTATGTTGCTATTGCACTTAAAGCTACTAATCATTGTTCTGATTTGAGGTTGTGTTGTATTTATAATTTTGTCCACTTCATTTTATATATTTGTTTTATGCCGTATGCCAATGACATTAGCTTGTTTTATGAACAGGGAAGGGTTCTTCTCTAGAATGGACAGTACAGGTTCCAGTCCAGCACCCAGCAACCTATCTGACACCTCGTCAAACATTGATATTGATTTTAATACAAATGAACAAGCCGGAGAAAGCAGTTCATGTATTGTCGTTGGAGATAATAGTACTGGGATATCTGGTGGACACTGTCTAGAAGGAACTATATGTGAGAGTTTTGATTGGCAAGAATCTATTACTGCCCATGCAGAAGGAAATCAGTTGCAGTGCTTGCAAATTGAATCAGTAGATGGGCAGTCATCATCAGTCAGTGTTGTATGTGAAAGAAGAGAAGACACTGGGCAAAATGTTGATGTGGTGGCAATCAGAGATGACACTGGTCAAAATGTTGATGTGGTGGCTATCAGAGATACAGCTAATGAACTTATCCAACAAAGCTTACAAATCCATGATTCAGAGCATAGCAGTAATCAGGAATCCAGCGAGGTGCACATTGGGCAATCTGAGCTGAGTGATATAAGTATCGATGAAAATGATTCATTGAATCACAATGGTTATTCCGAGGGCAATGTTGTCGATAATGTTAATTATGGGTCCAGTGCTCTAGAAGGACCTATGGAAGATATTGTTGAAACTGAAGGAAATGGCTGGCATCAGAGTAACACAGAATGGAGAAATAACACTGATGAAAGTGTGGATGATAATCAGCTCAGCAATACCGCAAATGAGTGGCCTGAAAACATTTGGGCAAATGAAGATGGAGAAAATCCTCGTCTGCCAGAAGCTTCTGAAGTGTGGCAAGAGGATGGTGGCTTCCAAGAAGCGGTGGAAAATTGGTTGGGAGGACCTTCTAACAATGAAACTGCTCCAGGTGTTAGAGTTAATAATTTTTATTTTCCTGATGATGACAATGTATACAGTGTTGAACTCAGGGAGCTTCACAATAGGTATGTAAAAACGGGATATGAGTTTCTGCACCTATCATTTTAAAGTGAAAGATGTATCCAGAATAAATGGCTCTGTTCATCTTGCAGGAGACGCGTCTCTAATCTTCTCGGCAGTAGTTTCCGTGAGAGTCTTGACCAGTTGATACAATCATATGTTGAAAGACAAGGTCATGCTAACATGGAGTGGGATATGGAAGAAGCAACCCCTTCTGCTGCTTTAGTAGAACAGAACCTCGAGCATCAGAGGGGAGATCAGATTGTTGATCAAGAGACTACTATTAATAATTCACCTGACTTGCCCTCTTTGCATACACCGCCTACTCCACCTCTTTGGGATCAGCATCCTCATGATGATAACTGGCCACACAATGATGTAAGTAATCCATGTCTTGTAACTATGCGTTTGTGTTCTTAGGTGATTTTTTATAATAACATTCTAATAAATGTAAAAAGAGAGTCTTATCTGGTATTGATATCAAATGATTTTTATTAGTTAATTAAGGTCATAAATATATTTATATGCCAGATTATTTTATGGTACAACTATTCTAGGTAACAAATAATTGGAAGTTATGGGGTATAAGTGTATAACTTATTTTCCATAGAAGATATGGTGTTTATAGTTCATTGCTAGGTTTTTTTTTTCTCTGCATATACATTATTAATTTTGTGTATTCTTCTGACAGGATTTGGAGATGATTAATGACTTGAGACTTGACATGGCTAGATTACATCAAAGAATGAATAGTATGCAGAAGATGTTGGAGACATGTATGGATATGCAGCTTGAATTGCAGCGTTCAATAAGACAAGAAGTTTCTGCAGCCCTAAATCGCTCAGGTGATTCACCAGGTTTGTAATTTGTTAACCCTCCCATTAGGTCCTCATTTTAGTTTTTAAAAGAAATAAATCTCTGAGAAAATCAAGTTAAATTTATCCCAGGAATACATGAGTGCGATTCACCAGTTGACAGTTCTAAATGGGAATGTGTGAGAAAAGGACTTTGCTGTATTTGCGGCGAAGGCAATATTGATTCTTTGTTGTACAGGTACTATCCTTTTTTCAGTTTGAAACTTCTGTAACCAGTTTCCACCTCTGATTATTATAATCACCCAATACAATTATACTTTTGTTGTAGATGTGGGCACTTGTGCACATGTTCAAAATGTGCCAATGAGTTGCTTCAAAGTAGAAGGAAATGCCCAATGTGTCAAGCCCCTGTTTTGGAGGTGATACGAACTTATTCTATACTATAAATATTGACTTTACAATAAAGGTCATACTTAACAATATACAGGACTCTAACAAGTTGTATCTCTGGACGTGTCTCCAGGTACTCTTTTTTAGTTTTTTATTTTGTTACTGTGATTACTGTATTCATGTCGAGTACACCAAACCAAAGGAATACATGATGTGCCATATTTTTGGGCCATATAGTTCTGATATGAATAAAAAAGTGTATGTTGTTTTATTCAACTTGTTACATGTTTTTTTGAATGTCAAGGATAAATAGAGAGATCATGTCCTTTTTTATTTCTAGGTGGCTGGATGGTGTTTTATACTTATATATCAACCTGTCTCTGTACATTATGTAATTGTGATCTTGTTCTGAAGTGTCGACTCGACACTCATGTTTGGGTTGCACACTGCATATATCAAAATCAAATTGATTTGGCCCTGAAGTGGATTGCATGCCTGACTGTTATGGTCGGTATCAGAAGCTTATTTGTGATGTAATTTTGAATGATAATAGAGGTAACTTGAAATAATATCATATCACAACTAGAAGCAACCAGATTCATCATGAAAGATTATTTTGATTTTTTTTTAAATTGCTTTGTTGGAAGCTTTGGTGGGCAACATTGACATCAGTTTCTACGCCAAGTTTTTCACTTTTATCAAGCCAAGTAACTACTATTTGTGGAGACAATATTTTATCCCTGTTGTTGGTTTTGGAATATGACCTCACAACATCCAATCAATTGCTTTGGGTAAGGGAAATATATAGAAAACGAAGCGACTTCAATGCTGCATTAAAATAAAGGCAGGAAGTATTTGTTTAATTGCGGTTTTCCATCGTTTGCGTTGCACCCCAATTTTAAGAGAACCCCAATTTTAAGAGAATATCTTACTCTCTTGGGAGTTTTCACGCACCATGTGCGTTTCCAAAATACCTCTTATTTTCGGAGGTGTATCTTCGGAAGCATCTTATTTTTACTCAACCTTGATTTATACCTCTTATTTTCGGAGGTGTATCTTCGGAAGCATCTTATTTTTACTCAACCTTGATTTATTCCGTAGGTGTATATATGAAATCTCTGAATTGAATTAAATTGAAAATATTTTCAACGTTTATCAGTTTAAATTATTTTCGTAGATCTACATCTGGAAAATCTCAAAATTTGGCCAAAAAATAGTGCTTCTTGATGTGTATCTTCGGAAGCAGGATGCGTTAATGTAATTGCGGCAGATATCTTAGAATATTAAGAGATGAATTGAGATATTGCCAATTTTAATACGCGTTAATGTAATTGCGGCAGATATATCTTAGAATATTAAGAGATGGATTGAGATATTGCCAATTTTAATACGATAACTGGTTTTTGAGTATGACTCTGTAACATGTAATCAACGGCTTTCGGTAAAGGGAAGATATAGAAAACAAAGTTTTATACACGCATTAGAAAAATGAAATCGTTGCGAGTCGAATTTGGTTCAATTCTACTTGATAAAAATTGGATCAAAATTTATCATTATTTTAATCTTTGATTTATTTCAGTTAATATTCAATTATGTTTAGCTCAGCTCAATAGTTCAAATCAAAAGAATAATAATAAAAAAATGAATCCAGACGTACTCCTTTAACTTTAAATTCAAATATCAACCAAACTAGAAGATTAAACACGAACTAGGGTGATAATTGGACCCATCTTTAATGAGTACCGTTTAAAGTTACTCATGATAAGTACAATAAAAATGCGTAAAATGGATAGGGGCACGGCAGTTATCTACTAAATTAAGTAGTTATAGACACAGGTACAAGTAACTTATTATCATAACTAAATTAAACAGTTATGGATAGAGTATAAGTACCTTATTTATCCACTATGTCAATGTTTGTACAATATTTATTTATCAATTTATCAATTTTATCAATTTTATTTATTTTTATCAATTTTATTAAATGTATTATTATTAAACTTATATGTATTTTAATATAAATCTCTGTTTATTTTTTATCTCAACTATTGTGAAGAAGATATTCATATTCTATTCAATTTAGTTTTGATGAAAATAACGATTATTAAATATGAAAAAGAATAAGACATTGATGACAAATGTTGATCTATAATAAAGCTAATCAAGAAAGTTGAGCATTGAAAATTGTTCTGGACTGGGCCGAGCAGGCCCAGCTCCCCTGGCCAGCCGAGCAGGCCCAATATGTTTGGGCCCATTTCTCATTTACCATTATGAACGGGTCCACGCGAAGACCACATGAGTAAACGCTTCAGCGAAGGATTCGGTCAACCACCTCTGAGTCCTACGTCACGCTCATCCAGAACGTGAGTCACCTGCTGAGTCAGCCATAACAAAGGGTGTTCTGGCAGTTTCCTAGCACGTGGGCCTTCAACTGGATTTGGCCCAAATAGGAAACCTTGGCCCAACGCTGGGGGTTATAAATACCCTCTTTCACTAAAGGGCCAGATATTCATTCTCTACTTTCTAAACTCTTGCTCCTTCTCTGATTACTACTTACTTTGGCATCGGAGAACCTTGCAGGTACCCCCCATTCTGTTCAGCTAGTCAGATCCAGCCGCCGTGACGATCCACTCTGATCAGGTTAGATCAAAAATCAAGTGAAGAATTGAGATAATCGATCATGATTACTACTTTAAAATTTTGAGAATTTTATCTCACAATTCATCTAAAACCTTCTTACATCATTATGCATGAAAACACGTGAATTCTAGCTATAAAAGATATACTTTTCGATTCTGGTTTAGTCGTAATCGATTACAGCTAAGTTGAAATTGATTATAAATTTTCAAAATTCAAATCCTCTAAAACGTAATCGATTACGATTTCAAAATTTGCTCATTTTCACAAAACAAAATATTTGTAAAACATTGCAACGTTTCATGAATCTATTTTAAATTCACACATCTTCTCATAGAGGTGCTTAAGAATGCATATAAGATTCTATACATTAGAAAATAATTTACCTTTTCAAAAAATCATTTTCATACAATTCAAACACAATTTTTTAAGTGTTCATACAACTTCAATTTTTTGAACTTTTTGCTTAAATTTCAAATCATTCAAAAGTTTTAAAAAATATTATGAGAACTTAAAGTATACAAGTTTGGATTGTAATATAAAAAAAAAAGAAGATCAAATCATTCAACTTGAAATCAAGCCAAGAAAAATCTTACTCCCTCCGTTCCATAATGACCCATTTAGAATAAAATAGTGTTTTAAAATAAACGACTCATTTTAATTTTCAGTACACTTTTTTCCATTACATCCTCTAATTAATGAAAATCTATCATTTCCAATACATAATAAGTGGTACTATAATAAAAGTATTATTCTCTCTCTTACTTTTATACATTTTTCTTAATATGTGTGAAATGGTCAACATGGTCACTCATCATAGAACGAATGGAGTATTCGATTTCACTTAAGTTGTATGTTGTAACTTAGTCATCAAGTTTATGGTGATAAGTTGTAAAAAGAAGTAGGATTCTTTCTTTTTGTTTATGTATTAGAAGATTGTAAAGAGGTCTTGGTATTAAAAATTTAAAATGACATGAAAAACTATATTTGATCAATTATTTTTATTAGAAATGCGTGTAAACAGATATGCGTATGGGTACTTAGGTACTCATAGAGTGTGGGTACAAGTACAAACATTGATGTGCATGCGAGTATAGGTTCCGATATGAGAATTTTTTCAAATTGCGGGTATGGGAACAACTACTATAGTACCTTGCCCAAACACTGTCAATTACCATCCCTACCAATAACCATGTAGTTTATACTAGTTGTGTTGAAAAAGAATTACAAGTGTGAGTAGTGTGGGGAAGTCCCACATTGGTTAGGAATGTGGAGACTTGAGCATTTATAAGTGGGAGAATCCACACACCTATCACCTGAAGGTTTTAACTCCGAAATTGTGTCAATAAGTCCTTATAACTCTGAAGGTTTATACGAGGGATCATTACACTCGAAGAGTTACACCACAAGTTACACTTGCTCAATAACTTCATTTTAAATAAATATTTTTCAAAATTAACCGTTGGATTGAAATATACTGTCATATAGATCATATCTATAAAATTTGAGATTAATCTATAATGATTTACTATGTCGTTAAATTACATCAAAATTAACGTTATACGAAAGTTCATTTTGACGTTAATCATTAAATATTTTGATTAGAGCTGTCAAAATGGGCTCTGTCCATTGGGCTGGTCTACGAACCCTATATTTTATCTTGGGTCGGACCGCAAAAAACCTTTAAAAAACACAACCCTATCTTTTTGGGCTAGCCCACCGGGTCTATGTTTTTCATGGGCCGGGCCTGGCAGACCAAGCAGGCTTCGGACTGGCCCATTAAAAATATAATTTTATAATAATTTTAGTTAATTTTGAAGAAAAATATTGAACTAAATAAGTGTATGTCAATTGAAAAAGAAAAGTTAAAGAGGATGAATATATGTTTCAAGATGATATGGTTAAAAAAATAGTTGCGAGATAAAGAGAAATTTTGATAAGTATTAGAGATAATATTCAATTTTTCTCTACTTTTACATAGATATCTTCGTGGGATTCGTATATATGGATGTTGATTTGATGCATATTTTAAATATCACTTAACTAAGTTTATCATTACTCTCTACTTATGTTATGTAGCTTCTATCCATTACATCGATTTTATAAATTTAAAACTATGATATTGAAAGAAAGGCCTTACTATAACACCCCACTTTCCCATACGAATATATATATAATTATAAATACGTAAATAATCAGAGTAATACAAGTAGGATGTCACATCTTCTGAAACAATTCACAAAACATATCTTTGTTCAATAAATTTCATTAAAACAAAATTTAATAACACAGCGGAATTTAAAACAGTTTATTAGAACTCATGGCACTAAGCCCTCAACAAATAATTCGTCTCCACTAAACAGGAGGTCCGGCAATAAAGTCAAAATCAAGATACGTAACAATTTGACAATTAATTGAAAGGAAAACAAAACATAGCGCATCCCAACATTCCCGTGTTACGTATCAGAGCGACTCCTAAGACTCGATCAGGTAACACTCGAAAATCCAAGCACTACTCTGGTACCTGGTTATCTGTACTCCCGAAGAAGCACAGACGCAACAACAGAAAAGGGGTGAGAATTACATTCAATAAATATACGGTGAAATATCACATGTTTAAGGAGTAGTATCTACACCACACACCAAACACAATCACAAACGGATTCTCACACCGTCAACCACACAACAACATCAATACATGACATTACAATCAATTAAATGAAATGAAATGCAACTATCAACACTACTTGCATGTGGTACCAACATAGCATAAGCCCCCAACAGTTGCCATTTTATTAGAGGCAATAACAAGGCATAAGCCTTCAACAATGCCAATTCAGGCCAACAACAGGGCATAAGCCCTCAACGACATATGTATGCAATATGGACATCCAATCAACACAAACCAACAACACCAGGCATCAGCCTTCAACTCATTGCCATTAGGCTATCAACTTGTTCAACAACACGCAATTATAATTTCATCGCTTATAGTTAATAATCACAATAGTCAACATAATCTCATCACAACATTTTATGTCCAAATTATAAATTTTATAATCTTCCTATATCGGATTAACTAATCAAGAGATTTCAAAAAGGTATTCCTATTACTCAAGAATCGGGAGAAAACGTCACAAAACGGGAAATTCTGCGCACTAACGTAACCATACGCGTACAACTAGGCCATACGCGTATACCCCCTTGCCCATACGCGTATCACCAGAATCGGATTTGCACTAAAACTCTCCCATACGCGTATCACATCCTCATACGCGTATGACCTCTCTTCCATACGCGTACCATACGCATTCCACCAGAAGGTTGCTCTATGCTAGGACAGGACTGCATATCATACGCGTATAGCCCCCTGGGTTTGTCCCTCATACGCGTATGGCCCCAACCCATACGCGCATCATACGCAAACTGACAGAAAAACTGTCTTTCCAAGTCTGCACTCGCACCAGTTCGTTCTCACTCGTTTTCATCACTTCCAGTATGCGATTTCAGATCCAAAACATCATATTTTCACCTATTAGCTCACACCTTTCATCTAGATTCATTAACCTCTTATGCTACATCGATTTTACATGATAATAACTCAATTCCTACTCATCAAATTGGACAATTATACATTCAGATTCAGTTCCTCTTATGAACATAACCACAACTCATCCAACATCCAAATCTATATCATAATTCATCAATTCAAACCAGAATTTTCGTCCAAAAATCACACAACATTATCAGTCAAGAAGAATTATGTACAATGCAAGCCAATTCATACATCATGGAAGAAATCAAACTCATCAATCATAAAACCTAAAGAGGGGAAGGAACCCTCACTACCCTCTCATGTTGTAATCACCATTTAAAGAACCCATTCTCCCCCTTACCTTAGAATTGAGCTTTGATCCTTTAACAATGGTGGAAGTCTTCCTTCTCTCTAGCCCTAGCCTCTTTCGCTGTTTCTACGTTCTTCACAACTTTGCCAAAAGAATTATTCCTTCTAATTTTTCTTTATTTTATTAATCTCTTACTAATCCTTAATTCTGCTAATGGGCTTACTACACACCCTCCCAATTACTAATCACCTACTTGGCCCAAATAATTAATTAACCATTTTACTACATTATAGTTAATTACTAAACTAATATAATAATAATTAAAATAACAGTTTAAGCACCAAATACACCAAATAACTGCGTAATAAAATAAATATAAAAAACGGGGCGTTACACTGACTGGCCCATCGGACCACATGGCCTATTAGTAACTAGGCCGGACTCATTTTTAGCAGCCCATGAAGTAATCAGGTCGACCCACTTCAGCCCTTTTATATGTTTTGGCTACCGGGCTGAGCCGGGCCGGTCAATTTGATAACTTTAATCTTGATGGTATAAGAAACTATTATAGATTAATTTCAAATTTTATAAGTATGATCTATATGGTAGTATGTTTCAATCCAACTGTTAATTTTAAAAAATACTTAATCCGATGTTAAGTTATTAGCGAGTGTAACTCTTTAGATGTAATTTGATCCCTCTTCATATATATATATATATATATATATATATATATATATATATATATATATATATATATATATATATATATAAAATTAAATTTTTGTTTTGTTTTTATCATCCTCAATATTCACAAGTAAAGTAAGGTCTTGAGTTTTTTTTTTTTTTTAAAAATTTTGAAAATTAAAATAGTTTAGTTTTGGATATTTTAAAAATTAGTTTTAATTTTAGATTTGAAGTGTCTAGTCATACTGTTAATTTTTTAAAATAAATTATATGACATGACTAAGTGATGAATTTTTATTGATTAAGAGCGTAAAACTATTTTACACTCACTCTCAGTTCATTAACTTTTAAGTCAATAAATATTATAAATATGTATATTAAGATGATGGGCTGGATGTCTTTGTCATGAGAATTGGATTGACCCAATTTTCTCCTCTTTTCCACTAAGGGTCTGTTTGGTTCAAATGAGGGGGAGAGGATGGGAGGGATTTTAATGGAGGGAAGGGAAAGGGAGGGGAGGGGAGGGATTTTTGTAATTATATATATGTTTGGTTCAAACGAGGGGAGGGGAGAGGAGGAGAGGGATTTCGTTTAAAAATATGTTTGGTTCACGTGGGGAGAGGAGGGATTTTAATAATAATTTACAATTTTATCCTTGTAATTTTATATAAGTGATATGATATTCAATTGTAAAAATTTCATAAATATTTGTTTGGAAATAATATTTGTATAACTGAGTTACTAAAAAGTCATAACTTATACTATACTATTAAAAAATTGAGTACACTTGATTCGTATTATAACTCTCTACACAAAATAAACTATGCGTTGATAACAACTTTTGAATACATAAAATAAATTATAATAAAACACAAAAAATTATAGTAGTTATAATTTTATTAAGTAAAAAAATAATAAATAATTTGAAGGTGAAGAATAATTATAATAAGTTGATGGAAGACTTGGAAACAATAGATAAAAAAAATCACAAAAAGAAAAGTAGAAACATGAAAGAAAATAATATTTTTATAATAATAAAATAAAATTGAGGATATTTTAGTAAATATATTAATTTAATTAATATTAAAACTCAGATCCCCTCCCCTCCCCTCCGAATCCCCCCGATTCGGGGGAACGCAAAAAGTGTCATTTGGAGGGATTTTGCTCCCCTCCCCTCCTCTCCTCTCCTAAAAATTGAACCAAACACATTTCATTTTAAATATTCTCTCTCCTCCCCTCCCCTCGCTCTACCTCGAACCAAACACACCCTAAGTAGGAGTTCTATTGAAAATTCAGTGATCTTTCAATGACTTTGTCTTCTTTTTCGCAAACCACAATCAATCAAAATTCAGTCAATATTGCTGCTAACACAATGTTTAAACAAAAATTTATATTAAGATAAGCTTGATTAATCCAACTATTGTCTAATGTATGGAGTATGGACTCAACCAGGATGTCATCCACGTCCTCAATCAAACACGACGTCACATAGGTCTGCAAATTCCTTCTACAACAATCGGTATCAAAACTACAACTCACCTTGACCTCAGGCCTTGGTTGTTGGTACAAACGCTTTAAATATCTTTAATAATCAAGCCTGGTATCTTTACTCTAGGGCCACACATCGTGTAATTCATGATGCCACCATCCTTGCTGGTGTAGTCTCTTTACTAGGTTCATATCAGATCCATATTGAGAATAGGCAAGGTTTGCCTATTACATCCTATGGTTCTATGGATTTTTCCTCCGCTTTCTATCTTAACACATCCCTAAAACTGAACAATCTTTTACTTGTGCCCTAAATCATCAAGAACCTTGTTAGTGTAAACCGATTTTCAAGAATCAACTTTGTTTTCTTTGAGTTTCATGCTAATGTGTGTTTTGTTAAATGTCACAATACTTCTAAAATCCTCTTAAGAGGCTGTCTTAGGAGGGATAGTCTCTACAAGCAGGCCCGGTCCAAGGGGTAGGCAACCGAGGCCACCGCCTTGGGCCTCCAACTTTTATTCTATTATTCATTGTATGTATTATTCCAAGCAACTGTTTGTGTTTTCAACAAAATTAAAATACACTTTAATTACTTTGTAACATGCACAACATACGTACAGTGATTTGGACTTTTGGGAAATTGTTACAAAATAATTAAAATAATAATAATTACCATAAAAATTTAATTAATAGTATATATATATATATATATATATATATATATATATATATATATATATATATATATATATATATATATATATATATAGGCAAGCTTTACTTCATCTCATCTCATGTTACCGAAAATTTAATTTTATATTGGTAAATTAAAAATAGATTACTAACTATAGTCCAAATTAAAAGAATGAATAATAGTTAAATTAGAAATAAATAAAAATTTATTTAAGATTAAATTTTTTTTCCATTTAAGATTATATATAATAGTTATATTATCAACCAAAAATTATAAAATAAAATTACTTATAATAAATTAATATATAATTTAATTTTAGCGACCGCATTTAAAAATTCGCCTCAGGCCTCAATATGCATTGGGCCGGCCCTGTCTACAAGTTTGA
The DNA here is from genome assembly GCF_029867415.1 of Vicia villosa. Lineage (NCBI taxonomy): Eukaryota > Viridiplantae > Streptophyta > Magnoliopsida > Fabales > Fabaceae > Vicia > Vicia villosa. Next base: position 625,517 of record NW_026705205.1, on the reverse strand, counting down.
CAACCTTGCTTCTACCTCCCTTAAGCTTTGCATGTTTCAATTCACTCCTCTTCTTCCAGGAACATTGAAAGTGTTCATCCAGTAGTTAACCACCAAGCTTAACCTCTTTTTCTCTCTTGAAGACTCAAGTCAACTTGACTATTTCTTGGGCATTGAGGTTCATCATGTATCAAATGGTTCTCTCATTCTCTCTCAAAGTAAGCATAGCAAGGATCTTATAAGCGAAACTCAAATGTAAAATGCCAAAGGATTTTCTTCCCCTATGGCCTATAACATTAAGCTGACCAAAGTTACCTCAACAAATGTGAATGATCCTACAATGTTTAGATCCATTGTTGGTGCCATCCAATATGCAATAATCACTAGACCTAAAATCTCCTTTGTAGTAAATAAGTGTGCGAATTTATATCCAATCCTCTTATAGAACACTGGAAAACCTTAAGAGAATCTTGAGGTATCTCCAAGGGACCCTCAATCATGGTTTACTTCTTATTGCCTTAGCTGATGACACCCCTCCTATCACCATTACATGCTTTTCAGATGCTGAGTAGGCCTTTGACCCAGATTAGAGGAGGTCCACATCAGGGGCCGACATTTTTCTTGGCTCTAATTTGGTCTCTTGGTGGACTAAGAAACAAACACTAGTGGCTAGGCCCAGTGCTAAAAGCAAAGTATAGAAACCTAGTCGATGCCACTATAGAGATTTTATGGCTTCATTCCTTGTTGCATGAACTCAGGGTTACACACCAAATGCCAAAGAACCTGTGTGATAATCTCAATGTTGTTGTTTTCTTTCACAACTCCATGCTTCATTATAGAACAAAGCATATTAAGCTAGACATTTTCTTTGTCAAAGAAAAAGTCATCAGAAAAAACCTTATAATGGCACATATTCTTGTTCATGATCAATGGGATGACATCTTAACCAAGCCTTTGCCCACTGCAAGACTTTTAGCGCTCAGAGAGAAGTTAAAAGTGGTTGACAAGTTACTACTTGGTCAACCACCCTAAAATAAAAGGGGAACTATTAGGATTATGGGTTGGATTCCTTTGTCATGATCTCTTCCCTTCCCTATTAAGTAGAAATTCTGTCAAGAATTCAGTTGGGGTTTCTAACTATAAATGAGTGTGTAATCGAAAACTGAAATAAGAATGAGAATACAATTTAATTTCTAACTAATTTTCTCTCTCTTGTCAACTCTCCTTTTTGCATCTTCTGCATGATTATCATATTCTAACAATTTAATGTATTTATTTAGTAATAATTAATTGTAATTGTTAGTAGAAAAAGTTATTAAAGTGATGATCGATGGTGGTCAGAGATGGATAGAATGATAGTTGAAGGTATCATATTGTTAGTATGATAGTTCAAAACACAATATTTAACCCATGATTCACTTAATAAATTTCAACAAGTTTCGGTTACTCATCTACTTGTTGGAAAGAACTTCACAAGTTTCTGCCGGTGTTAAGAATATTTTTGGTGTTAGGCCTACTAATACCAAGTATGTTGCATCTAAACCACCAACTAGTGTTTAGCCTTCTATAATAAAACCATGAGAAATGTAATTTATACACTGAATATGACACTTACACCATATAATAATTTGGTTTTGGCTTTTTTTAATTGTTTAATCATTAATTTTTATTTAGTCTAACACAATCAATCACACGAGGCCATGACATATTTCATACAGTGTACATACTGGTGTTAGATTTTAGTGTAAATATAACAAACCTCTAAAATCATCTAGTAGTGGCCGAGTTCATGATTTTATGTATGAATATTTATATGTTAATTCGTGCATTTGATATGATAAATATATGCATCTTGTCTGATTGTAGGGTAAGAGAAACAAAACAAAGCAAGCAACTCCAGATAAACCTAAATAAAGTGACAAACTAAGACATTCAATACACACACTATTATTGGTTTAGAAAAAAAATCATCTGAACTAGTATTAATTAAAGAAGAAGTAAACAAATAAATATGAACATATTGAACTTTGAACTATTTTGTAATGAGTAATTTTAGAGTGTGAAGATGCTTAGATCTTTGACATGTCTTTCATCATGTTTTTTTGAGTTGAGATCCTCTCCATTTCTCAAAAGAAGTGGAGATCGCAATTACTAAAGTATGTGTGTATAAATGTATACAATATTGAAATGTGTGACATATAATTTACATAATTTAATATGTATATCATGAAAATATTTGTAATTGTGTTCTTAATTTCTTTTGAGAAATGGAGAGAATATCCACTCGTTTCGAAACTTTTTTTTTTATTCTTGTATATGAACATGTTTTAGTAACTCTTATATATATATATATATATATATGAGGAGGGATATATTGACTCCAAGAGTAAGTGTTGAACACTTACTCCAAATCTTAACCATTGATTTTCATTAATCTAACGGTTTTAATTGATCATTAAATTTAAATATTTTTGGAAATATTTTTTTATATAAAAAATTAATTAAAGCCGTTAGATTAATGATAATTAATGGTTAAGATTTGGAGTAAGTGTTCAACACTTACTCTTGGAGTCACTATATATATATATATATATATATATATATATATATATATATATATATATATATATATATATATATATATATATATATATATATATATATATATATATATATATATATTGTACCATCTACGTTTGAGTTTATATCAATAATTAATGATTTTTTTTTTTAAACTTATAGGTTTAACAACAAAATTATTTTCAAAATTTAGACAAACTATGAACAACTTTACAAAATTTATGCCCAAGAAAAACTATGGTCAAAGCAAAACTATGACCGATTTTAAGAAAAACTATGGGAAAAATAAAGTATTATGATTAAATTCAAACTATATATTTCTTGATAAAATGCCAATTAACACTACATTAATGAAATGTCTTACAAGTACAATATTCACTACCACGAAAAATATTTTTTATCTCAAATAGAAATGGGTTAATCTCAGTTTTTTATGCAAGCTAATGAAAAATATTATGTAATGTGCGTCATTTTCCTCTCTAAAGAACTTACACCGAAGGAAAAGATTTATTGGTCATGAGTTTGATCCCCACAAATGTATTCTGTTATTTTTAGAATTGGATGAGACGCTTCACTTTTTTCCTCATGACGAGACTAAATTTTTTTTATAGAGGTTGCTTCTGATAAATATTTTGTACAAAACTCAACAGCTTTTATGTGATGTACCGTTCGCTAATCAAAACTTTAGGATATTGATGATTCTTTGTATATTATTTAAAGATCTTCATACATCGCTTTACTAGATACATCCACCTTAAATAAACTTGACCACAAAATCTAATCTCTCTTAGTATATGAACAATTAGTGAACCATCACTACAACATGAAAGACATACAAAAGCGCTTTTTTTGGGCTTTAACAGCGCTTTAAAGCACTGTCAAAGCCAGCGCTGGCGTAGGTAACGAAAGCGCTTTTAAAAGCGCTCTGGTAGACCCCCCTATAAGAGCGCTTTTTCCAGAAAAAGCGCTCTGGTAGACCCCCCTATAAGAGCGTTTTTTCTGGAAAAAGCGCTCTGGTAGACCCCCTATAAGAGCGTTTTTGCTGGAAAAAGCGCTCTGGTAGCCACCCCTATTAGAGCGCTTTTCCAAAAGCGCTTTGGTAGGTTGCGTTTTTTTTTCTTCTTTTTTTTAATCTTTGGCAGCGCTTTTTGTAATAAAGCGCTTTTGTATGTGGACCTTTAAGAGCGCTTTTTAAAAGCGCTGTCGTTGCTAAATGAGGTATTTTAAAGTGCAGCCTGTAATTTCAGCCTCCCAGTTCGACCTGTAATATTTTCGACCTGTAATATATTTTCAACCTGTAATATTTTCGACCTGTAATATATTTTCGACGATATATTTTCAACCATAGGTAGGACTATATATATATATACTAATATAATACCATTATAATATCCAAAATTATATATATATATATATATATATATATATATATATATATATATATATATATATATATATATATATATACATCATTATGTCAAACAAACTAAATCTCTAACATCAACAATATTATACTTCAAATATTAATTGGCAACAATATGAACAAAGTTAGTAACCATATATCCTAGAGTACTATAATATTCTCTTCAAATCGACACAAATCCTACTGCATGAATAGCTGATGAATATAAAATTGACACAAATCCTCTTTGATTTCTTCCAACTTAAGTCTCGTGTAAGAAGCAGCACGGAATTCGTCAAAGTACTACAGAATAAAAACATAATATGAATGATTTAGTTAAATGTAATAAATTATAAGAAGTTATCTAATTAAGTTATAAATCCATACCGTGATTGGAATCTCTAATTGATTCATTTGAAGGATTTCTTTCATAAACCTCAAAACATAGTATCCGCAATCTGAACTGTTTCGCTGTATCGGACACTACATAGAAAAACAAATAATATATTATAGTTGTCTTGTTTTATCAAGTAGCATAAATATTATAAGCAAAATTGTGAAAAATAATGTACCTGCACTTTGATCCAAGTAATGTTGTTTGATTTAATCCGGGATACCTGTGCGTCTCGTTGACTTCGGAACACTTGTATTGATCTAACAAAAATATAAAAGCATATATAGATCAATCTCACAAATAATTAAATATATAAATATACAAGAATATTTAGAACGATCCCACTTACAAATCAATAATTTCCTTCATAGCCGGATAATTGCTCCACTCACCATCCGCCGAATTCAGAAAATATACCACTTCACTTATCGGGTTGATAGCAAGCAACAACCAGTGTGCTCTATAAATTAAAATAATAGGTTATATGAAAATTTTGCTACGCAAAAGAAACAAAGATTAAATGAACCAATAATGAGAAACTAACCCTACTGGTCGGGAATTATACGCCCAAAGAATCAGACTTTCTGTATTGCTGGATGACAGGAATCTATCGACTAAGCGCTGTCTAACTGATTCCGGTTCTGAAGCAATTGTCATTCCGCTGCAATGGGCGGAAGACACGAAACGGAATCTGTTTGACAATGCAGTCCCGCGCAACACTCTGTCATGCAACAACCTTAAATAAAAACATTATAAACATATTAGCGGATGAGTGAATAACCGGATGTATGAGTGCATATTAGTGTATATTATCGGATGAGTGAAAAACATAATAAACATAATGTGTAAATAAATTGTTCGACTAATTAAATAATATATCGGATGAGTGAATATTACCGGATGTACGAGTGCATATTAGCGACGCCTAGTTGTTCATGCGTAAAAATATCTTCCAAGTCATCTATTGCAATATGTGACATGAATTCAACACCAAAGATACCTTCATCCATATTGATTTGACGGAGAGCACCTTCCTTCAAATCGGACATATCAACAAGTGTTCCGAGCGTCATCCGGTATCGAGGCACAAAAGTGAAGGATAGAAAAACACTTAGAAAGGGGGGGTTTGAATAAGTGTAGCTTTAAATACTTGACAGATAAAAATAAATTGCACAGTTATTTTTATCCTGGTTCGTTGTTAACTAAACTACTCCAGTCCACCCCCGCAGAGATGATTTACCTCAACTGAGGATTTAATCCACTAATCGCACGGATTACAATGGTTCTCCACTTAGTCAGCAACTAAGTCTTCCAGAGTCTTCTGATCACACACTGATCACTCCAGGAACAACTGCTTAGATACCCTCTAAGACTTTTCTAGAGTATACTGATCCACACGATCACTCTAGTTACAACCTGCTTAGATAACCTCTAAGACTTCCTAGAGTATTCTGATCCACACGATAACTCTAGTTCCTTACAACTTAATGTAATCAATTCTAAGAGTATTACAATTGCTTCTTAAAAGCGATAATCACAAACTGTGATATTTCTCTTAACGTTTAAGCTTAATCTCACTAATATATTACAACAGCAATGTAGTGAGCTTTGATGAAGATGAAGATTCTGAGTTTTGATTTGAACAGCGTTTCAGCAAGTTGATATTCACAGAATAGATGTAGAATTCGTTAACCTTGCTTCTCATCAGAACTTCATATTTATAGGCGTTGGAGAAGATGACCGTTGAGTGCATTTAATGCTTTGCGTGTTCCGTACAGCATCGCATTTAATGTTATACGCTTTTGTCAACTACCTCGAGCCTTGTTCACGCTGTGTCTACTGACGTAGCCTTTAGTAGCTTTTAACGTTCCTTTTGTCAGTCAGCGTAGCTTGCCACTTGTACTTTCTTCTGATCTGATGTTTGTGAATACAACGTTTGAATATCATCAGAGTCAAACAGCTTGGTGCAAAGCATCTTCTGATCTTCTGACCTTGAAGTGCTTCTGAGCGTGATACAATCAGAACTTCAGTGCTTCTGTTCTCTTGTTCTTCTGATGCTTCCATAGACCCATGTTCTGATTCTGCTTCGACCATCTTCTGATGTCTTGCCAGACCATGTTCTGATGTTGCATGCTGAACCATTTGAGACAAAGCTTCTGAGCGCTGAATTATGCATACTCTTTATATATTTCCTGAAAAGGAAATTGCATTGGATTAGAGTACCATATTATCTTAAGAAAAATTCATATTATTGTTATCATCAAAACTAAGATAATTGATCAGAACAAATCTTGTTCTAACAATCTCCCCCTTTTTGATGATGACAAAAACATATATAAATGATATGAATTTGCGATCAGAAAGAACAGACGGCAAAAGACAAATTACACAGCTATATCATAAGCATATGAATATGTCTCCCCCTGAGATTAACAATCTCCCCCTGAGATAAATAATCTCCCCCTGAAATAAATACTCGAAGAACTTTAACAAAGACTTCCCTGATTATTTCGGTAGAGACGATCATATAAGCTTCTGTCTTTAGAGAATTCATAGCTTCTGACTTCTGCTTCCATTGGACAGCTTCAGAACTAGAATTTCTTTAGATCCCTAGAACGCTCACAGCTTCTGATTCCTGCTTCCATCTAGGACAACTTCAGAACTTGAATTTCTTTGATCTTCTGAACATTCACAACTTCTGATTTCTGCTTCCATTCAGGACAGCTTCAGAACTTGAATTTCTTTGATTCTTCAGAACATTCACAGCTTCTGATTTCTGCTTCCATCTAGGACAGCTTCAGAACTTGAGTTTTCTGGATCTTTAGAACATTCACCGCTTTGAATTTCTGCTTCCCTCGGATAGCTTCAGAGCTTTGAATTTCTACCAACATCACTTCATGCTAGATTTGTATCAGAACATTGTTGAATGTACCAGAGCATCATCAGAGCATCTCTACATCCTGAAATGTTACAGAACAAAAAACTAAACGACAAAAGTCAGCATGAACGAGTTAGAACATAAAATGTATATTTGAACACATGATATGTATCAGAGCCATATAGGCTAAAACAATGTATCAGAGCAAATAGAATTTTGTCAAAGCAAATAGACAGATATGGATTAAATTCTATTTTCAGTGCTTCTGATCTCTGAAGCTTGACAGCACTCAGCTTGCTTCAGTTTCCATGAGCTTATTCTTTTTACAGAATAACACTTCTTATGGTTTTTGCTTCTTGTGTTTGCTTTGAAGATTCTCTTTACTTCTTTATACCTGCAAAACACTTAAACCATATAGAACTTGCAGTTCTTGTTAGTGAATGTGTGGGAGCTTTACCCAGCAACTGATAGATTAATCAAATCATTTATCATTTATCTTCTCCCCCTTTTTGTCATAACATCAAAAAGAATATTTCAAAAGATTCAGATGAATAAAACGACAAATAAAATCACTGGAATGTAAAAACAAAGAAACTTTTCATTGATAATCAAAAGATATTACAAAAGGTTCCTATGTTTAACAAGATGAGAAACATTCCTAGCAAATACATAAAAAGTCATCCCAAGAGGAAATGACTACAAAAATTAAAAACAGCACCCTAGCAGGACACACTCTGTGTCAACCCATCAAGAATCCCTGTGGACTCTTGTCTTCCAGACTAGAACCTCCACTGTAGGAGAGATCCAAGTGACCAAAGAGGAAGAGAGGGACAGTTCACAGACAGAGAGCTAATGTTGCAAACGGGGCTTTCCCTTAACATAGAAGTTAAGAATATCATTCTTAACCTCCTCCCATAACTCAAGAAAGTCTTCTGTCTTTGGGTGAAAGTTGATAACAACATCAAAGAAGAGGTCTGACTTGAGAGGTATTAGGAGAGCCATCCCGAGATATGCAGAGATCTGTCGCCTTTGAGTCATAGATCCTCAATAGACTTAGGATGAACGCTAGGTTTGAGCTAGGATTTTTTAAAAGAAAGAAAAAAAAACTAGTTTGAGCAAGAGACGAAAACGGAAGAGAGAGAGAAAAACTTGATGAGGAATGCAAAGAGATAGAGAAAGAGAACACAGATAGAGAGTAAAAAAGAGAACATATAGGAGGGAAGGAGAAGCGTTTGAAGAGTATTTAAAAAAGAATAAAATGAAACGAATGATGAATAGCATTTAATGTTACGTGACATGAGGAGAGATAATAAAGACAAATGAGGTGACTAGCACAGTTACCTATGGTCGGCGTCCCTTCAACTGCACGCACGCTTATCCATGAATAGTAACGACAGGTTTACCATCCCGAGATAAAACGTTACAGCTGTTTTGCTTTAAAAGAGATTCTGAATCAACTTAGACAATGAAACGTTAGTAATAACCGAATCATAATTTCTAAAAGATTTCAATCAGAACTTCTGATTTAAAAAAAAATTCACATTCATTTCAGAAGATACTCATACGTAAGAACTTCTCATCTTCTCATTCTGGGCATAAATCCATACTGATGTTCTTCAGAATGAACTTAAACCTATCTTCAGCCAGGGGTTTTGTAAAGATATCAGCCCATTGATGGTCTGTATCCACAAAGTTTAAAGATATAACACCCTTCTGAACATAGTCCCTTATGAAATGATGTTTAATCTCAATATGTTTAGCCTTTGAATGAAGAATAGGATTTTTAGATAAACATATAGCAGAAGTATTATCACAGAATATAGGAATGTTACTCTCATATATCTGATAATCTTCTAACTGACTCTTCATCCAGAGCATCTGTGTACTACAACCAGCAGCAGCGACATATTCTGCTTCTGTTGTTGATAGAGCAATAGTTGCTTGCTTCTTGCTGTACCAAGAGATCAAATGACTTCCAAGAAATTGGCAACTTCCTGAAGTACTTTTTCTTTCAATTCTGTCTCCAGCATAGTCAGCATCGCAGAATCCTACTAAGTTGTATTCTTTAGATTTTCTGTAAACTAAGCCAACATTAGTAGTACCTTTCAGATACCTTAGAATTCTCTTAACAGCAGTTAAATGAGATTCTCTAGGATCTGATTGGAATCTAGCACACAAACAAACACTGAACAGAATGTCAGGTCTAGAAGCAGTCAAATATAGAAGAGATCCAATCATACCTCTGTATAACTTCTGATCTACCTTCTTACTTACCTCATCCTTACCTAGGATGCATGTTGGATGCATAGGAGTTTTGGCTTCTTTGCAGTCTAGAAGATTAAACTTCTTCAGAAGTTCCTTCACATACTTGGTTTGGTGAACATACGTTCCTTCTGATGTTTGATTTATTTGTATTCCAAGGAAATACTTGAGTTCTCCCATCATGCTCATTTCAAACTCAGCCTGCATAGACTCAGCAAACTCCTTTCCAAGTGTAGCATTAGATGTTCCAAAAATAATATCATCTACATATATTTGACAAATTAAAATATCCCTTTTAAAGGTTTTACAAAAGAGAGTAGTGTCCACTTTTCCTCTAGTGAAACCATTATCCAGAAGGAAAGAACTTAAGCGTTCATACCAAGCTCTGGGAGCTTGTTTCAATCCATATAACGATTTCTTTAATTTAAAAACATGATTAGGAGACATAGAGTCTTCAAAACCAGGAGGTTGATGGACATAAACTTCTTCATCTATATAACCATTTAAGAAGGCACTCTTAACATCCATTTGATAGAGAGTGATGTTATGTTGAGTGGCAAATGAAATTAATAGACGAATAGATTCTAACCTGGCCACTGGTGCAAAGGTTTCTGTATAGTCAATCCCTTCTTACTGACTATAACCCTGAGCCACCAGTATGGCTTTGTTCCTTACCACTTCACCTTTCTCACTGAGCTTGTTTCTGAAGACCCATTTTGTGCCGATTATATTGAATCCATCAGGTCTAGGAACAAGATCCCAAACATCATTCCTTGTAAACTGATTTAGTTCTTCTTGCATAGCAATTATCCAGTCTGGATCTTCTAGAGCATGATCAACAGAAGTTGGCTCGATCAAAGATACAAGACCTAATTGACAGTCTGCATTGTTCTTAAGGAATGCTCTTGTTCTGATTGGATCATCCTTCTTTCCAAGAATGACATCTTCTGAATGACCAGAGATGAGTCTGGATGATCTTCTGACAGATGGTTCTTCAGAAATGCTTAGATTCTCCAGAGAAGCTGATACTTGATCTTCAGATTCTTTGCTTCTGAGAAGCTCTGCTTCTGATGCGTTGCTTCTTGGCTCAGCAACTTCTGATATATCAATATCCCAATCTGCAAAATTATCAAACTGCTTTGGTTTTTCAGAACCAAGCTTATCATCAAACCTGATATTGATTGATTCTTCTACAATCAATGTTTCAGTATTGTATACTCTGTAGCCTTTTGAGCGTTCAGAATATCCAAGAAGGAAACATTTTTGTGCTTTGGAATCAAACTTACCAAGATGATCTTTAGTGTTCAGAATAAAGCATACACATCCAAAAGGATGGAAATATGAAATGTTGGGCTTTTTATTCTTCCACAATTCATAAGGAGTCTTATTTAGAATAGGTCTGATAGAGATTCTATTCTGAATATAGCATGCAGTGTTTATTGCTTCTGCCCAGAAATGCTTAGCCATATTGGTTTCATTGATCATGGTTCTGGCCATTTCTTGCAGAGTCCTATTCTTTCGTTCTACAACCCCATTTTGCTGTGGAGTTCTAGGACAAGAGAAATCATGGGCAATACCATTTTCTTTGAAGAATTCTTCAAAGGATCTGTTCTCAAATTCACCACCATGATCACTTCTAACCTTTATGATTTTACACTCTTTTTCAGATTGAATCTGAATGCAGAAATCAAAGAACACTGAATGAGTCTCATCCTTATGTTTCAAGAATTTTACCCACGTCCAGCGGCTATAATCATCTACAATGACTAATCCATATTTCTTCCCTCTGACAGATGCTGTTTTGACTGGGCCAAACAGATCAATGTGCAAGAGTTCTAATGGCCTTGAGGTAGAAACAACATTCTTGGACTTGAATGCAGGTTTGGAGAACTTGCCCTTCTGACATGCTTCACAAAGAGCATCTGATTTGAATTTCAGATTCGGGAGTCCTCTGACAAGATCCAGTTTGTTAATCTGAGAAATCTTTCTCAAACTAGCATGACCTAATCTTCTGTGCCAGACCCACTGCTCTTCAGAAACAGACATAAGACAAGTCACCTTCTGACTCATAAGATCTTGCAGATCTGTCTTATAAATGTTGTTCTTCCTCTTGCCTGTAAATAGGATTGAGCCATCCTTCTGATTTACAGCCTTGCAAGACTCTTGATTAAAGATTATATCATAACCATTGTCACTCAATTGACTGATAGATAAGAGGTTATGTGTTAATCCTTCTACAAGAAGTACATTAGAAATGGAAGGAGAGTTACCAGACTTTATAGTTCCAGAGCCAATTATCTTGCCCTTCTGATCTCCTCCAAACTTGACTTCTCCTCCAGACTTAAGCACCAGGTCTTGGAACATAGACCTTCTTCCTGTCATGTGTCGTGAGCATCCAGAGTCCAGGTACCATGACATGTTGTGCTTTGTCCTTTTTGCAGTCAAGGATATCTGCAATAGGAATAATCTTATCCTTAGGTACCCACATTTTCTTGGGTCCTTTCTTGTTAGATTTTCTCAAGTTCTGATTGAACTTGGGTTTAACATTGTAAGCAATAGGAGGAACAGCATGATAATTTTTAATGTGAGTTTCATGATATTTCCTAGGTTGTGTCACATGCCTTTTGGTGTGTGTTATGTGAAAACTTTGAGCATGTGAAGTGTGCCTAATATCTTGGGAGTGGCCATACTTGAACTGATCATACAATGGCTTGTATGTGAATTTCATTTCATCAACAGGTTCAAGTTTGTATGGGGTTTCACCCTCAAAACCAATGCCGACTCTTTTGTTTCCAGACACAGCATATATCATAGAAGCTAGCTGACTTCTGCCAATACTTCTAGATAAGAACTTCCTGAAACTTAAATCATATTCTTTCAGAATATGGTTTAGACTAGGAGTGGATTTTTCTGAATCAGAAGGAGATCCAACATTATTGGATAATTTTAAAAGTTTTTCTTTTAATTCAGAATTCTCCAACTCAAGCTTCTTTGTTTCAAATTCAAATAGCTTTTTCAGCTTTTTGTATTTGAGACTAATCTGAGACTTGAGTTCCAGAAGTTCAGTTAGACCGGAAACTAACTCATCTCTAGTAAGTTCAGAAAATACCTCTTCAGAATCTGATTCTGATGTAGATTCTGATCCGTCATCTTCTGTCGCCATCAGCGCACAGTTGGCCTGCTCATCTTCAGAGTCTGAATCATCTTCTGACTCATCCCAGGTTGCCATAAGACCTTTCTTCTTATGAAACTTCTTCTTGGGATTTTTCTTCTGAAGATTTGGACATTCATTCTTGAAGTGTCCAGGCTCATTGCATTCATAGCACATGACCTTCTTCTTGTCAAATCTTCTGTCATCAGAAGATTCTCCACGTTCAAATTTCTTTGAACTTCTGAGGCCTCTGAACTTCCTTTGCTTGGTCTTCCAGAGTTGATTTAGCCTTCTGGAGATCAGGGACAGTTCATCTTCTTCTTCAGATTCTGATTCTTCAGGATCTTCTTCTCTAGCCTGAAAAGCGTTAGTGCATTTCTTGATATTGGATTTTAATGCAATAGACTTACCTTTCTTTTGAGGCTCATTTGCGTCCAGCTCTATTTCATGGCTTCTCAAGGCACTGATAAGCTCTTCCAGAGAAACTTCATTCAGATTCTTTGCAATCTTGAATGCAGTCACCATAGGACCCCATCTTCTGGGTAAGCTTCTGATGATCTTCTTTACGTGATCAGCCTTGGTGTATCCCTTGTCAAGAACTCTCAATCCAGCAGTAAGAGTTTGAAATCTTGAAAACATCTTTTCAATGTCTTCATCATCCTCCATCTTGAAGGCTTCATACTTCTGGATTAAAGCTAGAGCTTTAGTCTCCTTGACTTGAGCATTTCCTTCATGAGTCATTTTCAAGGACTCATATATGTCATAGGCCGTTTCCCTGTTAGATATCTTCTCATACTCAGCATGAGAGATAGCATTCAGCAAAACAGTTCTGCATTTATGATGATTCCTGAAAAGCTTCTTCTGATCATCATTCATTTCTTGCCTTGTCAGCTTTACGCCTCTGGCATTTACTGGTTGTTTGTAACCATCCATCAGAAGATCCCATAGATCACCATCTAGACCAAGAAAGTAACTTTCCAGTTTATCTTTCCAGTATTCAAAGTTTTCACCATCAAATACCGGCGGTCTAGTATAACCATTGTTACCGTTGTATTGCTCAGCAGAGCCAGATGTAGATGCAGGTGTAGACTTTTCACTTTCATCAACCATCTTTTACTGAAGCGTTTTTCTCTTCCTGAATCTTTTCTAAACACGGTTAAGTGCTTGCACCTTAGAACCGGCGCTCTGATGCCAATTGAAGGATAGAAAAACACTTAGAAAGGGGGGGGGGGGTTTGAATAAGTGTAGCTTTAAAAAAAACTTGACAGATAAAAATAAATTGCACAGTTATTTTTATCCTGGTTCGTTGTTAACTAAACTACTCCAGTCCACCCCCGCAGAGATGATTTACCTCAACTGAGGATTTAATCCACTAATCGCACGGATTACAATGGTTCTCCACTTAGTCAGCAACTAAGTCTTCCAGAGTCTTCTGATCACACACTGATCACTCCAGGAACAACTGCTTAGATACCCTCTAAGACTTTTCTAGAGTATACTGATCCACACGATCACTCTAGTTACAACCTGATTAGATAACCTCTAAGACTTCCTAGAGTATTCTGATCCACACGATCACTCTAGTTCCTTACAACTTAATGTAATCAATTCTAAGAGTATTACAATTGCTTCTTAAAAGCTATAATCACAAACTGTGATATTTCTCTTAACGTTTAAGCTTAATCTCACTAATATATTACAACATCAATGTAGTGAGCTTTGATGAAGATGAAGATTCTGAGTTTTGATTTGAACAGCGTTTCAACAAGTTGATATTCACAGAATAGATGTAGAATTCGTTAACCTTGCTTCTCATCAGAACTTCATATTTATAGGCGTTGGAGAAGATGACCGTTGAGTGCATTTAATGCTTTGCGTGTTCCGTACAGCATCGCATTTAATGTTATACGCTTTTGTCAACTACCTCGAGCCTTGTTCACGCTGTGTCTACTGACGTAGCCTTTAGTAGCTTTTAACGTTCCTTTTGTCAGTCAGCGTAGCTTGCCACTTGTACTTTCTTCTGATCTGATGTTTGTGAATACAACGTTTGAATATCATCAGAGTCAAACAGCTTGGTGCAAAGCATCTTCTGATCTTCTGACCTTGAAGTGCTTCTGAGCGTGATACCATCAGAACTTCAGTGCTTCTGTTCTCTTGTTCTTCTGATGCTTCCATAGACCCATGTTCTGATTCTGCTTCGACCATCTTCTGATGTCTTGCCAGACCATGTTCTGATGTTGCATGCTGAACCATTTGAGACAAAGCTTCTGAGCGCTGAATTATGCATACTCTTTATATATTTCCTGAAAAGGAAATTGCATTGGATTAGAGTACCATATTATCTTAAGCAAAATTCATATTATTGTTATCATCAAAACTAAGATAATTGATCAGAACAAATCTTGTTCTAACAAAAAGCACCACCTTTTTTTGCCGCTAGCTTCGGAGGACCCTTAGGTGGTACGCTACGAACTTCCTGTGTCACTTGTTGTGACCCCCGAGCAGATGCCTAAAAATCATATAACGATCGATAAAATATAAAATCATGCAGTTTTAGATTCAAATTATATATTAACACCTTAAATGTACCTCTTTTAGTGATGCAACAGACTCCTCCTCCTGTAAAATCCCTTTGCCCTTAATTGCGGGTTTTGTAGGAGCAGTCTAAAATTAAAATGTAAAAAATAATTAACGTAACGGTGCATATTTGACATTCGAAAATTAAATGATTCATAATGGTTTTCAATATACCTCATCACCAATGATAATGAGCTCCGAGGGCCATGCAACGAATGACCCTATTGCATCTCGCATCAATGTTGTCTCTGAGACCATGTCAGGTACCGGTAGCACCGCATCATGATCTAATACAACATCAATTGATACTTTCAGGTGTCCATCCGGGAGCGGTCTATGGTGAAGTAAATCTCCCACAGTGTTGTGCACTTTTCCCTTGCCAACTAGGCGATAATTCGGTGACGATAAGTATAGTTGGCAAGAAGAAATGCCCTAAACCAATAGTAAATATAAAGTCATTATCGTTAATAAAATAGAACAATTTGTAAGGAAAAGAAATTTATAATTACCTCGGGAAGTTTTCTTTGATAGTTGAAACTAGCTTTATCACTAGTTTCTTTCACCGATGCAGTATTGCACTTTTCTCTCATATACATATCTTTATCTCTTTGCAATTCAGAGACTCGTGCTTGCAATTCCTGCAATTTTTGCAACACTTCTTGATTGGTAGGATTTCTTCTCCTAGGATGCTTGTAAAAAGAAGTTGGAGTCACACCATGACCCTTACCCCTCACCCGACCGGGATACTCAGGAGCATCTAGTGCTCTACTAAGTACGCTCCTATCATCCTGGTCCTCACCGGTGGACACCGATTGCGACAAGGTCTCCTGTAATTCATTTACATTTCAATAATTATTAGTGGAGATAAAAAATCATTTATATATTAAAAAACATTTGATTTAATTAAAGACACAGTATTATACTTACACATTCAGTATAAACTCTCTGAACATCGGGATCGACAGCTTGATTCTTGCCCACACGAGCTTCCTTCCACAACACATGTACAGGAAGTGAGGTTTCCTCACTTTTAGTCTCCTCTAACTATGCATTGACACAAATGATAAAATCGTCAAATAAAACACATTTAGACAATTAATTAAAACGCATTTCTATTTACTTACAATTTTATCCTCTAAGCGTGCATATCCCAAACGCCCTTTTTTGTATGGATACGCGGGTTTTGATGCTCTCGCACTATTTGTGACACTCCTTTTCCGAAAAGCTTCATCTCTTTGATTTACAAACTCAACCCAATCTTTTTCATCAATGAAGATCTCATACTTTTTTGGCCGTCCCGGTGCCTCTTCAAGAAAGTTTCCATCTTTATCCTTAAGATAGGTGTTTGTCAAAAAAGCTTTCCACCCTCTATATCTTTTTCCGGCCAAACTAAGTATGTAGCGTCTACGCTCATCTGGTATGTCAAAAGTCCTCTGCAAAAAACATACGCATAGTGTGTTAGTATAAGTAATTTAAACAATTTATCGTCAAGATAATAACAACAACTATATATGATACCTGAAGCTCGTCCCAAATCGCTTTTTTTTTTCGCATCCAACTCTTCGCTTTTCAGATTCCATTTAGCTACGGAGACTGGAATATGCATACGAACAAGTGTACCAATATAGCTTGTCAACTTTGCAGAATTAGGACCAATTGGTTGGTTATCAGAATTCCACTCCAAATGGTATACTAATCCTTGGTCTCTATGTCGAATGATTCCCTTCATAATGGTGATGCCTCGTGCAACTTCTTTTGCTTCAGTATCAGGTGGAGCATTTGTATCCGGAGCATCTCTTTCTTGAGCATCTCTTTCTTGTGAGTTTTCTTGTGAGTTTTCAGGTGGAGCATCTCTATCCGGAGCCATTGAACCTGTATCGAACAAACTAAAGCACATTAGTACACTATTAATAAGATAACAATCTATACAAGTCAAATGGAAGTCAAACCATGCATGTACAAGTAAATCGGAAACGAAATCGGTGAAATCAAAATAAGCGTCAAAAAAGAAAGTTGTTGGAATTGAACGAAATTTACATGGCTATGGTAAAACGTCCCCACGGACTCAAAAATAAAGTCGGTTTTCCGAAATTCAGACCCTAAGCCCGACTTTTGATTACGAGCAGAAGCAAAACCGATAAAAAAACAGTCCCGAAATGTAAAGATAAGTGCATGAGCAGCTCCGGAATCGTCAAAATAGTATAGTTACATGTAAAGAAGTCGACAAACGGATACATGGTTCAAAAGTTATGTACAAAACGAGAATATGCACCAAAATTGAATAAGTATACTATTGAATAAAATAATCGGTACAAATTGAATAAAGCAAATTAGTCAGAATATGTATACTATTACCTTTATCACTAACGTCTCTTTCTTTTCTTGGTAGGATTGTGTTCTACGCGTCTCTTAACAACGCGGACGGTTGGATTGATCCAAATACCCTCATTATGATCATTTCTAGTACAAGATTCATTCTCATTTTGATCGTTTCTTGTACAAGATTCAATGCCAACACCAATATCACCTTGATCTTCAATGTTTTCATCAACTATTTTGTTAGATAAAAGCACTATAGACCATTTCGTACTTGTCGGATCATTGACATAGAACACTTGTTTAGCTTGAGAGGCTAGAATGAAAGGCTCATCTTTGTACCCTACCCTATTGAGATCCACTTGCAAAAATCCTGACTTATCCATTCGTATGCCACTATTATTTTCAACCCACTTGCAACCAAATACAGGAATCTGAAACTTCGCGTAATCAAACACCAAAATGCGCTCGATAACCCCAAAATATGACAAATTTGCAAATTTCGGATTTAAGTCATTCGCACTTGATATGTGCATTGCTTCAGCTACCAAGGTAACACCACTATTTTGCATAGTACTTTTATCATCCTGTTCTTTGGTATAAAATGTGTATCCATTAATTGCGTATGCGCTATAAGAAAACACAATTACACTTGGACCATAGGCTAAACATCTCAACCTTTCTGTTACTGAAGCAGGATCTGAACGATACTTTGAATAAATATGTTCCCTAAACCACGGTATGAAACTTCGATTGTGCTCTCGTACTATCCAGTTCTCATTTCTATTCGGATTTAAATCTCGGAGAACAACCTTGTGCATTTCAACATACGGCTCAACCTCAATCTCATTGTGCAGAACATACAAGTGCGCTTGATCCCGTTCGACCATTGATACTGTCACAACTTTATTTCCAATTAGCCTTTTTCCTTCTTTTTTTTAGACAATATGAGATTTGGGGAGTCCCATTGATTGAACATTTGACAGATATTCAGTACAAAACTCAACCGCTTCTTCAACAACGTATCGTTCGACAATACAACCCTCCGGTCGACTTCTGTTTTTCACGTACCCTTTTAATATTTTCATATAACGTTCAGCAGGGTACATCCATCTCATATAAGCTGGTCCGCACAATTGTGTCTCTTTCACAATATGAACGACTAGATGAACCATTATGTCAAAAAACGAGGGAGGAAAATACATTTCAAGATCACATAAAGTAATAACTATCTCTTTTTGCAATGTTGGTAAGATCGCGGGATCGACCACCTTACTGCAAATTGACCTGAAGAAGAAACACAGCTTAGTTATTGCGCTTCTTACTTTTTATGGCAGAATAGAACGTATACCTATTGGTAAAAAATGTTCCATTATAACATGGCAATCATGCGTCTTCAAACTCTTTAACTTGAGGTCTTTCATGGACACAAGTCTTCTAATATCTGAAGAGTAGCCTTCTAGAAATTTAACTTCACTGAGGAACTTACACAATGTTTTCTTCTCCTTTCTAGATAGAGTGTAAACAGCAGGTGGCAGATATGTTCGTCTTCCTTTCGTCACGGGTCCCAATTCAGTTCTCATTCCCATGTTTACCATGTCCTTCCTTATGTTAGGGCCATCCTTAGACTTTCCTTGTATATTGAGTAACGTACCTATGACGTTGTCAAATACATTTTTTCAATATGCATAACTTCCAGGAAATGTCTTATGTACAACGACTTCCAATATGGAAGTTCAAAAAAAATTGACTTCTTCTTCCACCCACCCTTGACAAGTGAATATGCAAAAGGCTTGCCAAACTGAGTGCTCACATCTTTCACCTTTTCAAAAATTTAATCACCTGACAAAAAAGGCGGGGCTGTACGATGTTCAGGCTTTCCATTGAATGCTTTTCTCCACCCACGGTAGTGATGATTAGAATTTAAGAATCTACGATGGCCGAGAAAGACATTCTTCTGACAAAGCTCCAATCGTGTCGTATCGGTTTCATCTTCACAAACAGGACACGCCTTTTGACCTTTATTGCTGTACCCGGATAGATTTCCGTATGCTGGAAAATCATTAATTGTTCCAAACAACATCGCCCTCAAGTTGAAACTTTCTTTCCTATACCCATCGTAAACCTCCACACCGTTCTCCCACAGAAACTTTAAATCTTCGATTAAGGGTGCCAAGTATACGTCTATGTCATTCCCTAGTTGTTTAGGCCCAGAAATTAGCATAGATAACATCATGTACTTACGCTTCATACATAGCCACGGAGGTAGGTTATAAATCATAATAATCACAGGCCATGTGCTATGCGAGATACTTTGAATACCATGCGGGTTCATTCCATCAGTAGACAATGACAAGCGAAGGTTTCTTGCTTCTTTTCCAAATTCAGGATAATCAGTATCAACTTTCATCCATTGTGGTGAGTCTGCCGGATGTCGCAACTTTCCATCAATAATTCTTTCATCTGCATGCCAAGTCAAGTGTCTTGAATCGGTCTCACTACGATACATGCGTCTAAATCTCGGAATTATAGGAAAATACCATAAGACTTTGGCAGGAGACAACTTTTTCTTATATCGAGGGGCACCGCATTTAGGACACTCATTCAACGCTGCATACTCGTTTCGAAACAAAACGCAATCGTTTGGACATGCATGTATCTTATCATAGCTCATGCCAATAGAGGACAACATCTTTTTGGCTTCATATGTTCGATTGGGAAGAACATTATCCTTTGGTAGCATATCTTTCATAAGGGCTAATAACTCTGTGAAACTTTTATCCGACCATCCATTGTCCGCCTTTAAGTTGTACAACTTTAACACCGCAGACAATCTTGTGAATTTTGAACAACCATCATACAACGGTTTCTCTGCATCGCTTACCAACCTCTCGAACATTTCGGGACAATCCTCAAGATCTTCTTCAAGCGCTTCTACAATATCTTCGACTCGATCGCAATCGTATGTGTCTGTGCAATCGTCGTTTGAAGCATACTTCCTATTACACCTCGACTCAGCATTCCCGTTACTTTTCTCACCATGCATTGTCCAACATGTATAACTTCTATCAATTCCAAACCGTAGTAAATGCGATGCCAACTTATTCCCATCAACCTTATCCCCATAACAACAACCCAAGCAAGGACACGACATTCGAATCGGGTCTTCGGAGTGCGCAACCGCAAACTCAACGAATTCCATACCCCTTTCTCGTACTCTTTCGACAATCGGTTTGAATTCATCCATGTCTTATCCATGTCTTAATTAAGCTAAACAAATGCTTCTTGGTTTCTCTATCAGGTACTAAGGAATTCTGTCAAGATAATAAATAGCTATCATCATTATGTCTTGATCAGAATACCTAATGAGATCTTATAAAGTGTGAATAATAGAATACCTAATCAGAATACCTAATCAGAATACCCGATTTCTTAAAGAAGACATTACCTTATTTCAAGGTAATATAAGTCCACAAACCAAAAAACTAATTGAGAGACACTAAATTGATATTAAATAGAACCATAAACAATAAACTATAAGCATAAAACAACAAACTATAAGCAAGAAGAAAGGGATAGTAACCTGAGTTAGACTTGATGTGGGAGATGGGTAGGTTTGAATCGGCGTTGTACAAGTAACTGTAAAATTAAACACACACACGATGCAGTTAAATACAAATATCATAAAAGTGAAGGAACTATATGCAAACTGTAGCACAAACTACAACCTAAAACCATCGCTGGACATACACTAACCTATATAACACAGAAAGGAAGCAACATATATAAATGGCTATCTCTTAATCATATTTTCGCTTTTCATTTACAAGCATACCGGCCACTTAAAGCAATCTACACAGTCAACATACAAGGTTCTGATAATCAAATTTTGTTATTCCTTTTTAGCAGAACTAAAATCCACTCTCCTTAACATGCTGGTGTGTCTAGTTAGGATCAGTTGACACCAATTTCAAAGATAGCATGGTTACATCTTCAGCAATTATTTAAACAATGCAAGTTTAACAAACCCAAGGTCTAGCCTTCAAATATTGATACAACTCAAACAAATTGATACTCCATCACATTACTTAGTTTTGATATAATGTTATTCAAAACATATTTAAAATTCAGCTATTAAATTATATGTAGATTAATGTCTAAATTTTCAAAGATAAAAACAGAATTTTCACAGCAACAAACATATCGATTCGGCAGCATAACGACATAATAATCTCTCAAGATGAATGGTTACACAAGCTGAACTATACAGTTATCTTACATTATCCCTGAATACAATATATATTCATTGGTCTATTCCATCCCCAACATCACTCAGAGAACACAAAAATGCATTATTTCTGAAGAAACATACACTGTCTTTTTTGAAAGGTCTAGTAAAGGTCTGAATAAAATACCTATAAACACTAATCTTTCAAATGTCAAAAACAGAACTATAAATCGTGTACCTTCGTCTTCTCTTCGTCTTTGTTTTCTGGGTAGGGATTCTTCTTCGTCTAGCTTCGTATTCTGGGCAGCAATGGAGTTTTTATGGAGATTAAGTGTTGCGGTTTTGAGGATGAGATACGGTTTTGAGGAGTTTTTATGGAGTTTTTATGGAGTTCTTCGTTCTGGGCAGCGATGGTTCTTCGTTTCTTCGTTTTGGGCAGCGATGGCAGTGAAAGAAGATTTAGGGATTATGAAACAGCTATTATTTTGATTTTAAAAATTTTAATTAACGAAACAGCTATGAAAGCGCTTTTAAAAAGCGCTCTGGTAGCCCTGCCTTTACCAGCGCTTTTTAGGGTAAAAGCGCTTTCGTACCCCCCCTTTAAGAGCGCTTCTGAAAGCGCTTTCATAAGCCCCCTATAAGAGCGCTTTTTGAAAGCGCTTTCGTACCCCCCTATAAGAGCGCTTTTTGAAAGCGCTTTCGTACCCCCCCTATAAGAGCGCTTTTTGAAAGCGCTTTCGTAACCCCCCCCTTTAAGAGCGCTTTTTTTGCGTGTTTTTTTATTTTGTTTTTAGCGAAACCTATACCAGTGCTTTCTCCTAAAAGCGCTTTAGTAGGGGTGCTGCTAAAAGACAAATTTGGCATAGTGCATAGTGTCAAAAAATGAAGGAGGAAAATACATCTCTAATTGACACAAGATAGTTACAGCCTTATGTTCCAACTCATCTAAATTTCATGGATCAATGACTTTACTACATATAACATTGAAGAATAAGCACAATCTGGTTATAGTTACCCTTACACGTTTTGGTAAAATGCCACGGATAGCCACAGTTAGAAGTTGTTGCATCAAGACATGACAATCATGAGATTTTAAGCCAACTAATTTGAGATATTTATTTGAAACAAAATTCTTCACATTTGATGAATACCCTTGGGGAACTTTGATACACTATAAATAATCGCAAAAACTTTTTTTCTTTTTTAGACAGAGTGTGACATGTTGAGGGCAAATATGTTCTATTTCCTATTTCTTTTGTGGCTAACTATTGTCGTATACCCATCACCACCATATCTAAAAGGGAATTCTTATTATATTTTGTCTTGACTTTGATGTTGAGAAGTATTCTGTCATGCACTCGGTTTTTTACCATACCTCTCGCGGAGAGATACGCGAACTGACTCTTTTTTATTTCTACTTTTGTGTTTTTGAAAATCAGAGAGTCGCCACCGACTTTTATTTTATCCAATTAAGGAAAGGTTTATAAAAGAAACAGAAAAAAGACCTTTAAGAAATTCTGGGTAAGGAGGTAGGTTATACAAAGGGAAGGTGTTAGCACCCTTTGTATCCATGGTTATCCATGGGCTCTTTAATTTGCTTAGCTCACTTGTTTTCAATCACTTTTCTATTGCCTTGAAATGCTTGTATGTGGTTTCAAATACCTTTGTAATTTGACTTTGTAATGATCCTTGTGCGGATGTATACAAAGTGTTTTTATCTTTCGAAAGATGTTTTTTGAAAAAAGAACGTTAACTTCGTAATGATCCTCGTTTGGATATATACAAAGTATGGTCTTTTTGAAAGTTTCATTTTGAAAAACAATGATATATGAGAGATTTGTTTGTTTTGATCTTTCGCAAATGTAAGGCAGTAGCAATGGTTTCAGGTTTTGGAATCCTTTCTAAACCAATGAAAGGTAATTGATCTCGAACAGGTAATCCAATTAGTTCAGAAAACTCTTCCAAGGTGGGTACCAACTGGTAATCAGGAAAGGTAAAGCAATGATGTTCGGGATCAAAGAACTGGAACAGGACCCGTATCATGTCTTCTTCAAATTTTGAGGTAACCAAATGGAGTAGGTGACCATGCTTTTCGGTGAATTGAGCATTCCTGGGAAATTCTGATACTAAGTCTTTTAGTTCAGATGGCACCGTTGAGATGTTGATTCGGATGTAATCTCTGGTGGCGGGAGCCATTACCTGCAATAACAGAACAAAGGTAAACTCTTTGATCCTTGAAATGATTAGTGAGAAAATTATATGCTTATGATGCTTATGATGTTATGATGGTATGATGTCAAACATGTGGCAAACACAAACAAATCAAACAATAGCCTTAGGTTTAAAGGCTTGCATGAAGTTCATAGGTGATACCCTCCCCACTGAAGTTGAGTTGGTTAAAACCTGTCCTAGAATAGTATTCGGGTTCTATGATCCTTGGAGACAACATCTCAATACGGCGCTCGGACAACCGATCAAAAATATTCCTCGAGGATAACTAACTTCGATCAATTTCAAAGCTAGCCACTTAATAGGCCACAAGTCAAGTTCAACTAAAAGGTTCTAAGACAAATTAGTGTTTAATGAAATTTCGGAAGCCTAATATACTCCTTGATCGTTTTCAAGGGACATCAGTATAAACCAAAGTATCGCACTAACGGTGACTACCAGATTAACCGTATCGGTACATGCCGTACAGTTTCCTTGGTCTATTGTCACATACTTAAGGTATCTCGAGATTCGGGTTAGAATCTTTCACACAAGCAAAATACCCAAACAAAACTTTGAAAAATAGAGCAATCAAATCAAGCAATTGAAAACATCGAAGTGATCTATACTCTAAAGGTAACCCCTTTGAAGACATTTTTGTTTTTTTTGAAAGTATTCCCCAGCAGAGTCGCCAGTTCTGTCATGCACTCGGCTTTTTACCATACCTCTCCCGGAGAGATACGCGAACTGACTCTTTTTTATTTCTGCTTTTGTGTTTTTGAAAATCAGAGAGTCGCCACCGACTTTTATTTTATCCAATTAAGGAAAGGTTTATAAAAGAAACAGAAAAAAGACCTTTAAGAAATTCTGGGTAAGGGGGTAGGTTATACAAAGGGAAGGTGTTAGCACCCTTTGTATCCATGGTTATCCATGGGCTCTTTAATTTGCTTAGCTCACTTGTTTTCAATCACTTTTCTATTGCCTTAAAATGCTTGTATGTGGTTTCAAATACCTTTGTAATTTGACTTTGTAATGATCCTTGTGCGGATGTATACAAAGTGTTTTTATCTTTCGAAAGATGTTTTTTGAAAAAAGAACGTTAACTTCGTAATGATCCTCGTTTGGATATATACAAAGTATGGTCTTTTTGAAAGTTTCATTTTGAAAAACAATGATATATGAGAGATTTGTTTGTTTTGATCTGAGCAAGAAAATTAGGAGGTCTACCCTAAGTTATAAGGTCTTATCCTATTTCCTTTAAAAAACTATCCTTTTACCGGATGTAAACAAAAGTTCGATTGTGCATTTGATTTTGATCTTGATTTTTGAAGAGAGTAAAAGAGGGATTACCTTAAGAGGTGCAAGTGTGATTGTGTTCTGATTCAGATATTTTATCTTTGAAGTTAGTGATCTAACGGTTCAATTTTAATCTTTGGCATACATGCAGTTTTATATGTGCTGGTATTTAAAATGCGGAAATGTAAAATGCGGAAAATAAATCTACGCTATTACATCGATTGTGCGGGAAATGTAAACTACGCT